>NC_079170.1:67834950-67964950 GCF_947568905.1 Ostrea edulis
TCTTCTCAAGAACCACGGGGCCAGGAAAGTAGAAATTTACATAAAAGTTTCCTGATATAGTGAAGATTCAAATTTGTAAAAATCATGACCCCCAGGGGTAGGGTTGGGCTGCAATAGGGGTCAAAGCCTTACATGTGAATGTGTAGGAAAAATATGGGCCAAGCTAGGTGACTCAGATGAGCGATGTGCCCCATTATTGGACCTCTTGTTTTTGATAGTCAGTATCCTGTAACTTGCACATTCACAAGTTAGTAGTTACTTCCCCTATTATGGATAGTCAATATTCTGTAACTTGTACATCCAGGAGGAAGTAACTCTACACTTTCGAGCCAGTCATCTGGACAAGAAGGATTTCTTTGGGAAGTCTGACCCCTATCTACAGCTGTCAAGAGTCAATGAGGACGGAAGGTGAGAAATCGTGAGAACGGAAGGTGAGAAATCGTGGGGACGGAAGGTGAGAAATCGTGAGGACGGAAGGTGAGAAATCGTGGGTACGGAAGGTGAGAAATCGTCTGTTTCCATAGCCCAATGCAAGGATTGTAGGTGGCAGATGTGATGGTAGATGTGAGAGTTTAGATATGCGGTCTCCTAAATGAACATGTAGATTTTAGTTCTCTGGGTAATGCAGTTTCCTTCCTCCACTCTAATGACCCCTCACACCAAACTGACCACTCTAATGACACCTCACACCAAACTTAATTTCTCACTCAATCATCACAAAATATCATATTATACAATTATACAAACTTTAAGAATGTTTTTTATTTATTTTATATTTTTTATCTACCCATCAAGGTTTCGGTTTTTGTTGTTGTTGTTGTTATTTTTTTTAGATACTGTTGATTTTACAGAGTATGATCCGATTTTATGGATAACCAAACTGTGGTTTTCTGATACCAGTTATGTAGAAGTTATAGTGACAGTCTTTCGGTCTGTCTGTGATTTCAGCTACGCAGTGGTATATGTAGTTATGTAGACGTTAATGTCCGTCTGTCTGTCTGTGATTTCAGCTACACAGTGGTACACAGATCTGAGGTGATCATGAAGACGTTAAATCCGACATGGAAACCGTTTACAATCATGGCCCGGGCGCTGTGTAATGGTGATTACGACAGGTGAGGAAGATACATACTACGTTGTTCTCAAACGAAAAAAAAAAAGAAAAGACACACAATCTTGTCGTTCGTATTGATGAATGTATCTTTTCTTCTGATATTGAATTTACACATTTCAATGTTCAATTTAATTTTTATAGCTTTTTTTTTGGCATTTCAGGAGCATTAAGTTTGATTGCTATGACTGGGACAGCGACGGGGGGTATGTAATGATTATATCATTTATTTTGTCATGTGATGTTATATTTGTTGCCCTGTAATAATTAGTTATCATTTATTTTGTCATGCTATATTATATTTGTTGCCCAGTAATAATTAGTTATCGTTTATTTTGTCATGCTATATTATATTTGTTGCCCAGTAATAATTAGTTATCGTTTATTTTGTCATGTGATGTTATATTTGTTGCCCAGTAATAATTAGTTATCGTTTATTTTGTCATGCTATATTATATTTGTTGCCCAGTAATAATTAATTACCGTTTATTTTGTCATGCTATATCATATTTGTTGCCCAGTAATAATTAGTTATCGTTTATTTTGTCATTCTATATCATATTTAATGCCCAGATCTTATGACCAGTTGCGTGTCTTATGGATCAGATTAGAATGACTCGGTGGGTCACCCGCAGATCGTGCAAGTCGGGATTAAATGCCAGCTGTGTCAGGTTTACTAGAACTTAACGAATCTTAAAAACAAATGATATGATGGAAAACTGCAATTTAGAAAGTGCGCGCACAAAACAGGAAAACATTGTAGCAAAATTAAATTCAAACCATGAGGTCTAATAATTAATCTGATACCAACTGGAATGGCTGTAAAAGAAAATGAATTCTCAAACAAATCGACTCTTGCAAAAGACAGCAGTAGAGAAAGAAAAGGCAAGGGAGTTCTAAATGTTTCTACAGCAATGATCACATTCATATATTCAATTTTACTTCGTATAAATTCTGCCTGCTTCTACAGCAATCATATCGAAATGACTGATTTCTCAGCCTGAATGTTTCTACAGCAATCACATCAAAGCAATCCAAAATGTCTAAATATTCTTCCATTATTCAAGGTGGTTGGTGTAAAGTCAGATTTAAACCACCTCTAAATCATAATTTACTGTAAATCAGGGTTTTATCCAGCTTTTAGATGTAACTACCCATGTCACATTTAAGGGGAATTTTTGAGAATGCAGTCATCCTCCTGAGGAGGGGGGACAATCCTCAGATTATAGTATCTCAAAACAGGCATACATTGTCAAACTGATTTTCAAGATTGAACCATGATGTATTTAATATATTTCATGGTAAAGCTCCACATTATCTCTATGATCAATTTGTTCTAAACAATAATAATTATAGTAGAAGTGCTACAAACTACAATTTCATCATACCATAGGCAAAGAATCTTCTTGGTTTTTTAGCTCTTCTGAGCCGAAGGCTCAAAGAGCTAATGCTATGGCCATTTGTGCGGTGTGCGGTGTGCGTAAACTTTTTAGAAAAAGGGCTATAACTCAAGAACCCCTTGGCCAATTTTTTTCAAATTTGTTACAGGGTATCATGCATACTAAATAGAGGGATGTGACCCTTTATCAAGGGGAGATAATCAGGAAAATACAAACAAAAGTAGTGGTTGCTAAAAAATCTTCTTCTCAAGAACCACTGGGCAGATGATCACCAAACTTACACATAAGGATGAGGATATGTTGTAGATTAAAAGTTGTTCAAGGCATTACCCTGGGGCAAAGGGCGTGGTCTCAAGGTCACTTCAAAGTTGACCTAAATTTATATTTCCTTAAATCTTTGATATTTTAGTCATTATAAGGACTAGGATCATCAAATTTTGACAGATGATGCATCTTAGGACCTTGTGTCAAGTTGTCTCAAAAGTAGGTCACGGTGACCTACTTTTTGAATTTTGCAGGTATTTATTTTAAAATTAATTTTGAAGCATATCTTGGACACTTTGAAGCCTATGATCATCAAAACTTGTCAGTTGGTGGATCATGGGACCTTGAAATGCGTCAACTGAAAAATAGGTCACCGTGACCTACTTTCTGAATTTTATGGCTTATCATTTATAGTTATATTTTAAGTTGTTATTTCAAATACCGAGAGGTTTAGAATCATCAAATCTTGTAAGTTGATGCATCTTGAGGCCTTGAAACATATTTATAAAAAAGTAGGTCACAGTGACCTACTTTTTGAATTTTGCAGATATTCAAATTTCACATTTTCAATTTTAGATGCATATTTTGGGCACTGTAAAACCTAGGATCATCAAACTTTGTCAGTTGATGCGTCTTCAGTCTTCGGTTTGTGTCGACCAAAAAGTAGGTCACCGTGACCTACTTTTGGTATTTGACAGCTAAATTACTATATTTCAGACACTATTTGACTTACAATCATCAAACTTTGTCAGTTGATGCATCTTGAGTCTTCGGAGTGTATCGACCAAAAAGTAGGTCACTGTGACCTACTTTTGGCATTTGACAGTTATATTCATATATTTCAGTCACTAATTGACCTACAATCATCAAACTTTGACAGTTGATGCATCTTGAGTCTACGGAGTGTGTCGACCAAAAAGTAGGTCACCTTGACCTACTTTTGGAATTTGACGGCTATATTTATATAATTCAGATACTATTTGACCTACAGTCATCAAACTTTGTCAGTTGATGGGTCTTGCATATTCGAAGGGTTTCGACCAAAAAGTAGGTCACCTTGACCTACTTTTGGAATTGGACGGCTATATTTATATATTTGAGATACTATTTGACCTACAGTCATCAAACTTTGTCAGTTGATGAGTCTTGCATGTTCGGAGTTCGCTGACCAAAAAGTAGGTCACCATGACCTACGATTGGAATTTGACAGCTATATTTCAATATTCAGATACTAATTGGCTTAAAATCATCAAACCTTGTCAGTTGATATTTCTTGGGTTCTCAAAATGTGTAAACCAAAAAGTAGGTCACATTGACCTACTTTTTTTTAATTCTTTGGATTTAAGTAAAGATTTAGAATACTAAGAGGCTAAGAATAGAAATGGTGGAGTTGTACAATTTATCAGAAGAGCAATTCTAGGCCCTTGGGCCTCTTGTATTTTTTACAATCCTATCAAGGATGGGAATAATTTAACTTATAGATACAAAAGAGTCGGCAACTAAGAAAAGTTTTTAAAAAGCTGTAAAGTCCTTATTAGCCAGCAAGTTAAGGCAAGGGGCATAACCAGATAACATGTCCAATTTTGTTCAGTACTTGCTAGTGTTTTTTTTTATCACCAGACTAAGTATTTTTTTTTTTATCACTTTAGTATTCTAGTATAAAATATGTCTGAAGCTTGTCATTTTTCAATGCATTATGCAACTATTAATTAAAACCTGCCAAAATTCCAATTGTTAGTCATGTAATGTTTATTCTTTTTGTCTGTTGATGATATATATTGTATAAATAATTGGAAATAAGCTAATTTAAGCTTTTATGGGTTATCCTTAGGTTAAGATATCATCATATGTCATGTTATTCATACAGTCACTTATTCTTTATCTGTTATAACTGCATAGTGCTATAGATTATGCCAGGTTTCAATTTGTTATGTTAAATTTACAATCATGACATTCTGTGATATCTTATACCTGCATGAATAAAATAAAAATGAAAAAAAAAAATCTCAAAACAGGCATACAAATTGATTGATTACTGACTATTATCTATATTGTAAGGCTTTAATAATTATAGAAAATGACTTAAAATATATAGAAATGATTTATATTTTTTAAATTCTCATACAATTTTGTGTAGTTTCTACAATTGAAGGGAAGTTTTTACTTGTAGAAGAGGAAATATTCATTAATTGTTGTCTAAAGAGAAAGACACCCTTTACCAGTTGTAAAAAGAACCTCTAGATAAATCTATGAGGCGTACTCGAGTAAACTTTTCCCTTGTGTCAGATTTAAGTGAACCTGGATTTAAACATCAAATCAATGATATGCAACTGATCATAAGAGTTTTGTTCTGTTATGACTGAATATACCTGTACAACAGAGTATCAGGGTGGTCAATAATCTCACTTATTACATACATATAATACATTATAATGAAGTGTAGGAGGTCAATAATCTGACATATTACATACATATATACAATGAAGTGTAGTGGTCAATTTAAAGTTAAAACATTCTCAAATGCATGAAAGCAATTTAAAAAGTCAGTGTACAAGAATTTTATTTCCATAGTGATGGTATTGTATTTATACACAGAGGTTTACAGTGAACAGGGTATTTGATCAGTTATTTACACAGAGGTTTACAGTGAACAGGGTATTTAATCAGTTGGTTTATTTTTAGGCATGATTTAATCGGAGAATTCACGACAAACCTACGGGAGTTATCAAGAGGTCCATGTTCCACTAATGTGTTTCCGGTGAGTATATATAGCCAGAGTGATTCTTTTTTTACATACATACACCGATTTTTTAAAATCCATTTTAGGTCCGAATATCGGCCCTCTAGCTTCCCTCCCAAAAATGACCAATTTTTCCCCAATTCAACTTGCACTTTTCCCAGTAATAAAAACTGGCGAAAAACAATTTGTTTAAACTTAAGTTCACTGTAAATAGTTTATGTACGACATGACAACTATATACGCATCATATTCTAGATGATTTAGGAAGAATAGTAGAAAATTTTAAGAGCTTATTATAAAGAAAAAAAAGTTAAATATGTAAAATAAAAGAAAAATGACATTAATTTGTGTTTGATTTCTTGTTTGATATGATATATTTAGCATATTTACAATAATGACTAGGTTTTCCCAATTTGATTAAAATGTTTGATAGCCAATATAGGACCCTGTTGAAAAATCACTTACCTAATTATAGTAACTTACAGAATCTGAGATGGTTTATCATGCATGGAAAATTGAAATCAAATCCAGACTATGAGTCAGGAATGTTTCATTCATAAAATTGAATTCCAATCCAGATCATCAATCCAAATTCTGAGATCTAAAACTTTTGCCTTCACATATGGTTTCTCATGGATACAAGATGTCTGAAAATATTTTTGTATGAAAGAGATTGAGACCTACATTTAACGTATATTTGGGAGATTGTTTTCTCTTTTTTTTATGATAAATTGATTTTGTCAAAATAAATATTTCTTCACGAACCAAACCACATTCTAACAGAAAACAAAGAAATCCAACTGAACGCTATATTACAAACATAGTATTTGAGTTCTGTATTTCTATGACATATTGTAGATTCTTCAGAATTGTGGATTCATGTTGTATACAAATTTTGATTCAGAATCTAGTTGAAGCACAGCTTAATTCTTCTGTTGTGTTTTTGTTCTGTCCCATGTGAGAATTCTTCTGTTGTGTTCTGTCCCATGTGAGAATTCTTCTGTTGTGTTTTTGTTCTGTTCCATGTGAGAATTAATTCTTCTGTTGTGTTCCGTCCCATGTGAGAATTAATTCTTCTGTTCTGTTGTGTTCCGTCCCATGTGAGAATTAATTCTTCTGTTCTGTTGTGTTCCGTCCCATGTGAGAATTAATTCTTCTGTTGTGTTTGTTGTGTTGTGTTCCGTCCCATGAGAGAATTAATCTTTCATTCATATAGAGACATCACCAGAGCTAAGTGAAATGTCACAAAGTTTGACCTAAACACGACACTTGTTGTCGTAGCAGTGAGTCTTCTTTATCATGCTAGTTAATGCCTTCCTTGTCATGTGACTATGTTTTTGAGGTCATGTCCGAAAGACTAATAGTTCTCACTTCCAACGCCGGACGCTCAGCCAAGATACAGTGACTGTGAAATGTTGAGTTTGATGTGGCACCGGGAGAGATTGTGAATCAAACCCAAGTCTGTAGTTGTGAACCTCTACCTCAATCTGTAGTTGTGAATCTCTACCGGAGTCTCTAGTTGTAAACCTCTACCTGAGTCTCTAGTTGTAAACCTCTACCTGAGTCTCTAGTAGTGAACCTCTACCTGAGTCTGTAGTTGTGAATCTCTACCTGAGTCTGTAGTTGTGAACCTCTACCTGAGTCTCTAGTTGTGAACCTCTACCTGAGTCTGTAGTTGTGAACCTCTACCTGAGTCTCTAGTTGTGAACCTCTACCTGAGTCTGTAGTTGTGAACCTCTATCGTAACCCAATTCTCTGGTTGTGAACCTCTGTTGAATCTCTTACACTGAAAAACTTATGTTAAACTTTTAAAGAAAGTTACATGTTCAATTGTTAATGAGTAAGCAATTTAGAATTTGATTAAGTGGTTATACTACATCATCATAATGGCTAACCTCCTTTTGAAACATAGATGAAAATATAGATATCAGCAATATTTGTCTAATCATTCAATAACTTTTAAAGTAATATGACTTAACAATGATGCTGATTGGTTGAAAAATTTGTTTGATTTCTAGCTGTGTCAAAATTTCGTTCGGAGTTCATCTGCACTAAGAACGCGGAGCTACTTTTCTCTGGAATGCGTCTTCCCCGTTCTAATTTTAGCGCTATTTATATATTTATATAGCTATTACGCACATTGGTGAAGTTTTCCGTCCAATGTTTCGTTTGATACATGCATCAAAAAAAGAATTATAAGTTTCATTTCTTAATTCCTTTTCGATTTAAATGCTTAGCTGAGTAACTCAGTAAGTTAGAGTGTTTACTGCTGAGCTGTAATTGTCATATCATTCTCTACTAAAACTGCATTTTTTGACTATTAAGTAGAATAAATTTGAATGTTTTCATTTTCAAAATGTTGTACATCCTTTACTTTCCATCGATACATGTATCACATTTCTCTGGTGTAGCATTCCTCCTTAACACTGAGTAGGGTGTTTTCCATTTTTAGGTTATAAACAGAAAGAAACAAGCAAAGAAAAAGAAATATAAGGATTCAGGGGAGGTAATTAGCAAACCACATAATTATCCATGATTGTGTGTTATATTGCAACATATGTTTGTCTACAGATATCTGTCGATTAATAAATGCAGCTAATGTGCAGAAAATGTTTGGTACCTATAAATATGCCAAAAATTGAATAATTATATATTTTGGGTGATGTTATTGGGTTATAATATTTCAGGGGTCAGATCAAGGATCTGATTTTAACCATACTATTCAGTTATTGTGCAGACAATATTGAAATTATCAATTTTAAATATTTTATAAGTGATATTTATTTGAATATTGTAGGTGATATTTATTTGAATGTTGTAGGTGATATTTGAATATTTAGATATCTATTTTTATTATATACCCAACAATGTATTGTTCTTTGATACTGTGCATGGATTTCACAGTGTGTGATCCAGTTTTCCGGATCACACACTGTAATTTTCTGATTTCATATCAGTATCCTCTGAAACTGATGACGTCACAATGCATCAATGCAACGTTATTTGTGAAAAATATTGACCGCGTCACAAACAAAACTGCGTACACAAAACATAATTGTATGGTATGTCTGTGTTTTTGATAATTTGGATTACATTTATTATCTTATAAATGTGGATTTAAAATGTATAAGGGGGTATATAATAAATTTATCATTACTACAGTAACTTGATCTGAAGAGTTGACAAGCGTGGATCATCAGATCAAACTCGACACTTCGCGTCTCGTGTGATCTGATGATCCGCTCCTGTCAACTCGACATGATCCAACTCTTCGGATCAAGTTACTGTAGTAATAATATATATGTCTAATGAATATTGTAGGTGATATTACTGAGTTATAAATGTGAGAAGATCTTCAGCTTCCTGGACTATATCCAGAGTGGGTGAGAAATTTACGTCACGTCTCGATTTCTTCTAAGTCCGCTACCAAAAAATTAACGCCATATCTCACTTTCTTCTAAATCCGCTACCAAAAAATTTACGTCACGTTTCAATTTGTTCTAGGTAAGTCCGCTACCAAAAAAATTAGGTCATGTCTCGATTTGTTCTAAGTCTGCTACTAAAAAATTAACATCATACCTCACTTTATTCTAAGTCCGCTAACCAAAATTTAATATCACATATCTCCCTTTATTCTTAGAGTCCGCTACCAAATAAATAATGTCACATTTCGATTTGTTTTAAGTCCGCTATAGAGAAATTAACATCAAATCTCGATTTCTTCTCTGCATTCGCGGCAGCTCCACCCGGGTTCCTGCTACCCAAAACTACTATGGAATCGCTTAGTCAAAGTAAAATTTTCAGATAGTATGGTGTATCTTGGAGATTAATCTTTCTTCATTTGATTATTTAATGTTTGTAAATGAATGTCTTTGTAATTAAGCAGAATTTATCATTTTTGGAGAGTTATGTAACATATTAAATATATGGATTTTCAATACTCTGTATGACATTGAGCTAAGGAAACTTTAAACATTAAATATTTAGTTCTCGTTTTGTCGAGTCAAAATTTAACAGTGATACAGTACTGCTTCATGAATCAATGCAGTTTATAATTTGCTTCTTTATAAACCCGAAGGATGATCACATCATAGATTAACTGTGTTTATATACACATGTATAGGTCGTGAATTAGTTGTATACTATTAGTTACACAGCCAGTTTGGGATGTAATACGGAGTCACCCAGGGTGGGAAATGGAAATCTGTTCTGGGCGAGGCGAAGCCGAGTCCTGGCCAATACGGATTTCCATTTCACACCCATGATGACTCCGTATTACATCCCAAACTGACTGTGTAATGAATTTATCCCGCTGAAGACCTTTAGAATATTTCTTAAGATTTCATTAACACCGTTGATAAATATCATTTAGTTATGAAACTGAACATCATATTAGACATGTGTCACATTAAACACCATATAATCATAATTGATATCAAAACGTAAAAGAAAATATGAACACTAACATTAAAATAAACAAATCATGTATGTTGAAACTCAATGCAGAAATACATTGAAAGGTATGGTGTATGCATTGTAGCTGTCAGATCAGACCAATAAAACCCTTGTACAGAGACGGGGTATTGAAATTTCAGGGCGTCATATGATTCATAAGTGACATCACAGTTGCCAAACTCTCTGAATGGAGACAATGTATTAAAAATTTCAGGGCATCATGTGATTTGTGAGTGATGTCACAGTTGTCAAACTAATACAATCTCCGGATGGAGATGTAATTTTTAAAAAAAAATTCAGGGCATCATGTGATAGCTTTTATCCAATCCATTATCTACAAATTTGTCTGTAGCGGGATAGATACACATATTTATATTAGTCATAAATTAACTGTTTACCTACACATGTATTAATTAGGGAAACAGTCACATGCAAAACGTGCGCTAAATTTGAAATTTTACTTGTATTTTCATTGAAATCGCTAAAGATCTAAACAGGTATGCAATACATTGTATATGTGTGTTTAATGTTTGAAATAAGTTAATGATAACGAGACTCGTTTTGGTTTCAGTAGTACGGAGATGAATTTCACGGTAGCCATAGATTTCACGGCGTCTAATGGGAACCCCTCCTCCCCCTCTTCTCTTCACTACCTGAACCCGTACGGGACCCCAAACCAGTACGCAGCAGCGATACAAGCAGTGGGTAACATTATCCAGGACTACGATAGGTAATTATAGACTGTAGATTACATTATACAGGACTACGATAGGTAATTATAGACTGTAGATTACATTATACAGGACTACGATAGGTAATTATACACTGTAGGTTACATTATACAGGACTACAATAGGTAATTATAGACTGTAGATTACATTATACAGGACTACGATAGGTAATTATAGACTGTAGGTTACATTATACAGGATTACGATAGGTAATTATAGACTGTAGGTAACATGATCCAGGACTACGATAGGTAATTATAGACTGTAGGTTACATCATACAGGATGAGACCGCAGAAACCGAGGCTCCATGTCACAGTAGGTGTGGCATGATAAAGATCCCTCCCTGCTCAAAGGGCGTGAGCGCCGAGCATGGGCCTAAATTGTGCTGCCCTTCACTGGCAATGGTGACGTCTCCATATGAGTGAAAAATTCTCGAGATGGAGGTCAAACAATATACAATCAATCAATGCCTTCATCTCACAGGTCATACATAAATATTACAGGATAATTCTGTTACTGAAGAAAGGTGCAGCATTAATATTTAATAAACAGTAATCTAAAACTTAAGGCTTTAAAATTGTGTACCTTAAACAAACTATCATGTGTGGATGTTTGATTTTTTTTTTCAGTGACAAATTGTTCCCTGCTCTTGGGTTTGGTGCCAGAATGAGTGATGGATCAGTCCACCACGAATTTGCACTGGTAACTATGAATTTATGATTTTTCTTTTGTCTTTGTTTTTGTTGGAGTTGAAGGAGAAGGATAGCTAGGGTTTATATACATGGCCTCTATTAAGAAGTCAACATGGACAAAACTGTAGTGTTATGAAACCACACACACCTGTCACACACACCTGTCACACACACACACACACCTGTCACACACACCTGTCACACACACACACACCTGTCACACACACCTGTCACACACACCTGTCACACACACACCTGACACACACACACACACACCTGTTACACACACCTGTCACACACACACACACCTGACACACACACACACACACACACACACCTGTCACACACACACACACCTGTCACACACACACCTGTCACACACACACACCTGTCACGCACACCTATCACACACACCTGTCAGACACACCTGTCCACCTCGCTAATTAACGTAATTTGAACTCCTGTATTGTCTGCAGCCTCTGTATAAACACAGTACATGGGGATATGTGTGCTCCATGTTTTCCAAAGCAAACTGTCAAATTTTTAAATGCATGCCATTTCCTTCCAAAACTCTTAAGCTCAAATCTGTGACAGTGTTGTTGCATTAGACACTTACCGGCACATTGATAGACAGACGAGTATATATTTTTATTAAGGCATGATCTTGAAATAAGTTTTTATACACCTGTCTTTAGACGGAACGTATTATGATACAGATTATGGCACAGCGATGACTGTTATAGTGTACGTCCGTCCATCCGTCTGTCTGTTAGGGTTTTCTGTTTCTAATTTCATTTCTCTGTCACATATCAGGCTGAAACTTGCTATGTAGCTTCTTTGTGGATCACTCTAGATATTGTTGCAATTTTGATCCATTTCATTCTCTCTTGCAGAAGTTTTGCCCCTTATTTGAAAATTATTGTTACATGGATTGTACATAATTTTTGGGTTAACTCCTCCCACAATTTTCAAGTGAGGACCATCTTGTTTTACTGAGTGTTTGCATGAATATTGAAGGTATGCATGTGACAAGGATTTTGATTTCCTTAATTTTTTGGAGAAAATTATAGGTTGTTGAACTTAGTTCATTTTGAGAAAATATTGCAAAGAGATTACATGATTTGTTCAGGGAACTCCTCCCACAACTCCTCCCACCTCCCACAACTCCTCCCACAGTTTTCAAGTGAGAACCTTCTTATTTTAGAGATTGTTTATATAGGTATTGAAGATGTGCATGTGGCAAGGATTTTGATTTCCTTCATTTTTTGAAAAAAATACAGGCTATTGACCTTGTTCAGTTTTTAAGAATTATTACATAGAGAGTATATGATTTGTCTGTTTTTTCTTACACAGCTATCAAGTGAGGACCTTCTTATTTTACAGAGTATTTGTATGGGTATGGATGATGTGCATGTGGCAAGGTTTTTTATTTTCTTCAATTTTTGAGAAAATTACAGGTTGTTGAACATAGTCAGTTTTGGGGAAATATTGCAAAGAGAGTATTATACATGATTTGTCTTTTATTTTTCCATCTACAATTTTCAAGTGAGGACCTTCTTATTTTACAGAATATTTGTATGGGTATGGAAGATGTGCATGGCACAAGGATTTTGATTTTCTTTCATTTTTAAGAAAATTACAGGTTGTTGAACTTAGTCTATTTTTAGCAAATATTCATATTATGCAAAGAAAGTATGTCACAGCCTGATGATGGCTTATACTACCTGAAGCAAAGTTCTTCAAATTATAGTTGAAGAAAAACACCCTATATAAGCATTTTCATGGGCATATTATGTACCGTTTGCAGTACTCTTGTTACTAGGTTTCACAGTTTTGAGTTTAAGGTAGCTCATTACACAAATATTTTATTTAATGGCTCGTTAAGACACCGCTTATGAAGTATGATTTCACAATTGAAAAAAATGATTCAAGCTCTCAATTATTGTGTATGAATTTTTTGTGATTTATCCTAAAATTATAAAAACTAAGTTTTGTTTGCAAATAAGATACTCTAGAGTCCAAATTTATCTTATCATACTTCATAAGAGGTGTTTTAACGAGCCATTAGATAAAATTTTGGTGTAATGAGCTGCCTAGATTTGAAATTTAAGTAAAAATTGGGGGCCAATTATAGTCTTTATTCTACATAGTCCTTTAATATTACAATCAAAGCATGAAATTGTCATCTTGTTGATACTGGAGTCCTTTTTCTATGTGATCCTTTGATATCACCTTCAATGCATTGAATTGATAAGAGTAACTGTTGTAGAAGTCACAAAACTTGTAATTTTCACATGATGTCATTATTTTGTAGAACTTTAACCCATCCAACCCATTCTGCCAGGGGATTGATGGTGTCCTACAGGCTTACTATACCTCCCTAAAGAATGTACAGCTATACGGACCCACGAACTTCTCCCCTGTCATCAACCACGTGTCCAGGTCAGTATTCCGAGACTTTATAGCGAGCTCTAAGGAAATCGGAGTCTATACATACATCACAGGCAGATATTGCATTGTTTTCCAAAGTGGGAGGGTAAAAAAGATGACTTCAAAGTTGTTTGAAATTCTTGATACCCTTCATAATGTTCATTTTCTCAAAACTGGTACATTGTAAGGAGTAGATGACCCCTTTTTATTTTGAGGTCACATGATCAAAGGTCAAGAGTCAAACTTGACATACATGTAGGAATTTACTGTCTGCTCAATATCTTGAGAACCCTTTGCTTGACAGACATCAAACTTAGAACACTAGTACATCCAAAGGAGTGTATGACTTCTATTAATTTTGAGGTCACATGGTCAAAGGTCAAGGGTCAAAATGGACATAGGAATATACTGTCTGCTTAATACCGTGAGAACCCTTTGCTTGACAGACATCAAATTTGGTACACTGGTACATCCTAAGGAGTACATGACCCCTATTGATTTTGAGGTCACATGGTCAAGGGTCAAACTGGACATAGGAAGATGCTGTCCACTTAATGTCTTGAAAATCCTTTGCTTGAAAGACATCAAACATGGCACACTGGTACATCATGAGGAGTAGATGACCCCTATTAATTTTCAGTTCGCATGGTCAAAGGTCAAGGGTAAAATTCGACATAGTAATATATTGTCTCCTATAATTTAAGAATCATTTGCTTTATTGACACCAAACTTTGTATACTGGTGCATCCTAAAGGGTAGATGACCCCTATTGATTTTTATGTCACATTGTCAAAAGCCAAGGGTCAACCCACTCTGGACATACATGTACGAAGATATTGTCTGCTCATGATCTTGAATTCTTTTGACACTATTATCAGTTATATAATTCATGTGTCAAACCCTATTCAATTTCACACCAGAGGTGAAGGAGAGGCATATGTGTCTTATAAACATTTCATGTTTTTATTACTCATTTCTTGTTTCAGTAATTTATATTATCTCTAGTCTCAGTATTTTGTTGCATCTCTAGTTTCAGTATTTTGCATTATCTGTAATCTCAATATTTTGTGTTATCTCTAGTTTCAGTATTTTGCATTATCTCTAGTCTCAGTATTTTGTATTATCTCTAGTCTCAGTATTTTGTATCTCTAGTCTCAGTATTTTGTTGTATCTCTAGTCTCAGTATTTAGTATTATCTGTAGTCTCAGTATTTTGTATCTCTAGTCTCAATATTTTGTATTATCTCTAGTCTCAGTATTTTGTGTTATATCTAATCTCAGTATTTTTTATCTTTAGTCTCAGTATTTTGTATCTGTAGTCTCAGTATTTTGTATTATCTGTAGTCTCAGTATTTTGTATTATCTGTAGTCTCAGTATTTTGTATTATCTCTAGTCTCAGTATTTTCTATTATCTGTAGTCTCAGTATTTTGTAGTATCTGTAGTCTCAGTATTTTGTATTATCTCTAGTCTCAGTATTTTGTATCTTTAGTCTCAGTATTTTGTATTATCTTTAATCTCAGTATTTTGCATTATCTCTAGTCTCAGTATTTTGTATTATCTTTAATCTCAGTATTTTGTATCTGTAGTCTCAGTTTTTTGTATTATCTGTAGTCTCAGTATTTTGTATGATCTCTAGTTTCAGTATTTTGTATCTCTAGTCTCAGTATTTTGTATTATCTCTAGTCTCAGTATTTTGCATTAGCTCTAGTCTCAGTATTTTGTATTATCTTTAGTCTCAGTATTTTGTATTGCTAGTTTCAGTATTTTGTATCTCTAATCTCAGTATTTTGTATAATCTGTAGTCTCAGAATTAAGTATTATCTGTAGTCTCAGTATTTTGTATCTGTAGTCTCAGTGTTTTGTATTATCTCTAGTCTCAGTATTTTGTATCTCTAGTCTCAGTATTTTGTATCATCTCTAGTCTCCGTATTTTGTATTATCTCAAGTCTCAGTGTTTTGTATTATCTCTAGTCTCAGTATTTTGTATTATCTCTAGTCTCAGTATTTTGTATTATCTCTAGTCTCAGTATATTATCTCTAGTCTCAGTATTTTGTATATCTAGTCTCAGTATTTTGTATTATCTCTAGTCTCAGTATTTTGTATTATCTCTAGTCTCAGTATATTATCTCTAGTCTCAGTATTTTGTATCTGTAGTCTCAGTATTTTGTATTATCTCTAGTCTCAGTATTTTGTATTATCTGTAGTGTCAGTATTTTGTATTATATTTAGTCTCAGTATTTTGTATCTCCAGTCTCAGTATTTTGTATCTGTAGTCTCAGCGTTTTGTATTATCTTTAGTCTCAGTATTTTGTATCTTTCATCTCAGTATTTTGTATTATCTGTAGTCTCAGTATTTTGTATTATCTTTAGTCTCAGTATTTTGTATCTTTCATCTCAGTATTTTGTATTATCTCTAGTCTCAGTATTTTGTATTATCTCTAGTCTCAGTATATTATCTCTAGTCTCAGTATTTTGTATCTGTAGTCTCAGTATTTTGTATTATCTCTAGTCTCAGTATTTTGTATTATCTGTAGTGTCAGTATTTTGTATTATATCTAGTCTCAGTATTTTGTATCTCCAGTCTCAGTATTTTGTATCTGTAGTCTCAGTATTTTGTATTATCTCTAGTCTCCGTATTTTGTATTATCTCTATTCTCAGTATTTTGTGTTATCTCTAGTCTCAGTATTTTGTATTATCTCTAGTCTCAGTATTTTGTATTATCTCTAGTCTCAGTAGTTTGTATTATCTGTAGTCTCAGTATTTTGTATCTCTAGTCTCAGTATTTTGTATTATCTCTAGTCTCAGTATTTTGTATTATCTCTAGTCTCAGTATTTAGTATTATCTCTAGTCTCAGTATTTTGTATTATCTGTACTCTCAGTATTTTGTGTCTGTAGTCTCAGTATTTTGTATTGTCTTTAGTCTCAGTATTTTGTATTATCTTTAATCTCAGTATTTTGTATTATCTCTAGTCTCAGTATTTTGTATTGTCTTTAGTCTCAGTATTTTGTATTATCTGTAGTCTCAGTATTTTGTATCTCTAGTCTCAGCATTTTGTATTATCTCTAGTCTCAGTATTTTGTATCTCTAGTCTCAGTATTTTTTATTATCTCTAGTTTCAGTATTTTGTATTATCTCTAGTCTCAGTATTTTGTATCTCTAGTCTCAGTATTTTGTATTATCTCTAATCTCAGTATTTTGTTTCATCTCTAGTCTCAGTATTTTGTATTTCTGATCTCAGTAGTTTGTTTTATCTCTAGACTCAGTATTTTGTATTTCTGATCTCTAGGTTTGCCACTGCTACACAGGACGGGTCTCAGTATTTTGTATTACTTATCATCACAGATGGCGTTATCACAGACATGCAGCAAACACAACAAGCGATTGTTAATGTAAGTACTTGGTTATAATGAACTGTTTTGTTGCTGGCCCAGGAGGTTCACTATAACCATGTTTTAATGTATAATGAAGTTTGGTTATAATGAACTGTTTTGTTGCTGGCCCAGGAGGTTCGCTATAGCTGTGTTTTACTGTATAATGAAGTTTGGTTATAATGAACTGTTTTTCGCTGGCCCTTGAGGTTCACTATAACCATGTTTTACTGTATAATGAAGTTTCGTTATAATGAACTGTTTTTCGCTGTCCCTGGAGGTTCACTATAACTGTATTTTACTGTATAATGAAATTTGGTTATAATGAACTGGGCTGAGTTTTACTAAACTTCTTATCTTACGCAAGAAATTCTGACTTAAGAATTTCGTACGTTTTAATTTAAGATACTATGCTTCTGTTTTACTAACGTGTTCTTAAGTTTCCATCGTAAACTTAACTTGCGAAATATTCGCAACTTACGATCTGACACTGTGCAATCGCATTTGTTACTTTCGCTTTCAGTATTTCATAGTACATGTAAATTCAATATGGATTTACAGCAGTTGATGAGGTCCTCATTGGAGATTTAACAATTTTAAAGCAAATAAAGTTCAAAATAAATAATTACTAAAATGTAAGAATATTTTTGTAGAAAAATATATTTGTTATGATTGCATACGAAATATCAATCGTATTCATATTCTATTTTAAAATACATTTCAAATTATTGTAAAAAGTATATGAAAACGAAAATAGATTTTAAACTATTAATTGCAACCGCCGCTTTGGCCTAGAGGTAGAGCGCTCGCCCCGCATGCGGAAGGTCGGGGTTCGAATACTGGCCACGGCAGACCTAAGTCGTTAAAACAGATAGTGACAGTTTCATCGCCAAACGCTCAGCATCAGGTGTGAATGTCAAGGTTCCTCGGAGATGACCTTATTTTTTAAACGGATGTCCCGTGTCACAGTAGCGTGGCACACTAAAGAACCCTCACTGCTCAATTCCGTAAGCGCCGAGAAAAGGCTTGAATTTGAGGCCCTTCACCGGTCTTGGTGACATCTCCATATGAGTGAAAAATTCTCGAGAGAGAGACGTTAAACAAGATACAATCAATCAACAAACTATTGTAAATGACTACATACACTGTACAATACACTGGACCATCCTCTTAAGGCCAGATGATATAAACAAATTTTTCTACCTTTAGCATTGAAGAGTTCCCATGGTAAAAAAATACTTTGGTTGGTTTTGGTTTTCTCATTTATAGTTGTTTGGAACTCTTCTGTGTTTTAAGAGCAGGAAAGGGGGTCAGTAAACAGTGTAAACAATTGTGATGCCAGAATCATTCAGGAAAAAATCAGGAAAAATTATTAGTAAAAAACATCACCAAAGGTTACAGAATGCTAAGAAAGGTTATGCATTATCCCTTTGACGTAAGATAGTGAATGTTGATGCCAATAACAACGTGGTGATCGAGGAGAAGTTGGATGAATCAAGAAAAAATTGTTCGTCTGGTGATAATTCACAAGAATGCCTAGGAATTGAAGAAAAGTATCCATCTGATGCATCAGAGAGTGAGGAATCGGAAGAAGAGCATGAGAAGATGATTTGTTGGAGACGAGTTGTGGAACTTGGAATTCTAGTGGACAATTTGGAAAAAGGTTGTGCTGCGTGTGGTAGACTACTAGATTTAACAACGCATAAGACATTGTGAGGACGAAAAACGGTATGGACTTGGATCATTGCTATATATAAGATGTCAGCAGGAAGCATGCAGTTATCTTTCTCCTGTTTCTACTGGGAAACGTGACATAATGCAGAAATTAATGTAAAATGGCACATCAAAGAGATCCTGTATTAGGCATTTCTTTATTTTTTTCAGAGATGAATAGCAAAGGAAAACCAAGAGTGACAAAAAACCCCAAAAAACAAACAGTAAAATCATAAATGCCATTGTAAATTATTTTCAGAAGTTGTAAAATTTTACTCTTATATTATGGGAGATAACTCTTCTTTGTCTTGAGAAAGTCAGCCAATGTGATATTTACAATTTTGCTTCTACTCAGAAAATTCACCCCGTATGGTATATGATTTTTAAGTTTATATTACACTTTAAACATTAAGTCAACATATTATGAAGTTTATTTTAATTTGTATACCTTTACTGAGGGTGCAATGTCCATATATTATGTAATTTTATTGAAGCAGCAATTGATATTTTCCAAGTGTAAAATTTGTAATGCATTAATATTTTACATGTTATGTTGTAAATCTAATATCAGTACACTCTGTTCTCCCTGACAACCATTTTTTGAGGTATAAAAAAGGTAAACAGATGAAGAATAAACTAATTTACCATCATTGTTTTGTACTTTTTTTTGAAATATGGAAAATATTTCACTCTCCAAGTCAAAGGGGAAAAGAATTCAAGGAATTATCCACTTTTATAAAAGAATGACATCATATAAAGTCTCTTCGAAAGAAAAAATTTGTTTGTATCATCTGCCCTTAATATATATACTTCACATAACAAAATATATGTACATGTACGAAGAGAAAAACCTGCAAATTTTCAGTCTCACCATTTTTCAACGATATTGAATTTTTCGGTGCATTTACCAACACATGCCCTGTAAAGGGTGTAGAAGATGTACACCAGAAAATGTACATTTTTGCTCTTGGTTACGGAATGATGTACACTATGTGGTCGGTATAGACAAATCAAACGTGCCTCAGTATTTTATAAGTGGAAGTATACATGCATTAGAAATAGACAAATATGTGTTCTACCAACTCGGTGGTGGAGGTGGATATTGTGTACCCCTATCTCTATATGTAGACCGATATAACTATTCATTTTCTTAATTTCAAGCTAGGGGGACGGTCATTCTGACCCTCGCCTACACATTATTGTTGAATCGGTATATAGGGAAAAATAGTCAAAATCTCTCTGTTTAATAGCAAGCACGGCTGTGATAATATCCTGAAATTTAATAAATGTAAAATAATCCAAGTGTAGCTTTGGAGTATTTTTCAAAGAACAAATATTAATCAGAACAACACTATATTGTACAAAATCCGAATATCTAATACAATGAATAAATTATATTACAGCATTTGCGTATAATAAACTATAAATAATTTGCTATATGTAGACCTACCATGTTAGGATCCCTCCCCTCATTTTTATAAAGATACACTGAGACTCATTCAAAAGCCTCAGTAGAATTTGATATACAGAGTTTGTTAGCATGTATAGTAGCAAGGCTCATTTTTGGCGTGCAAGCACACAAATTTGGTCCGGGAGAGGGTCACGTATATATGTTATTTTGTATGTGCAATTTACGCAAAATTGACATCGTCAAAGTCAAACAGTAACACACAGAGAGAGAGAGAGAGAGAGAGAGAGATCGAGAGAGAGATCGAGAGATCCTTTGATTTTAGATGCCGTTTGTATTTTATGTTACACAGAACAAAGTTTCTTCAATATTAGATCCGCCACTTCATCATTTGCATTATGATGTCAAAACATAGAATATGACGTCACATGTCATTATGTATTGTGTGGAGGTTGAACTCGATTTGAACCCGTGTCAAAATATGGCTGTGGTTATCCTAAAAAGTATTCTTGGAGGTGAAAATTTGGGAAATTCCCACACTGGCACAGTGTACTGATTATGTGTTTTTGGAAACTTATAGCCTAGCGTTCAATGAGTTCTATATTTGTCACAGTGTGAGAACTTCGCTTATGTTGCTAAAATTTCAATGAGGACGCGAAGGTTTGTTTTCATTTTGTCTCAAAATGCTCTGGAACATCGAACAGCATGAGGGCAGCCATTTTTATTTAGTTAACAAATAACTTACGAAAAAAATATTAACTTAAGATAGTCCATAGGCTGTCGTGGAGTTACGATGACTTTTTTAGCGTAACTTAAGTTATGAAGTTTGATAAAACGGATTTTTATCGTAAGTTAAGGTTACGATGAAATCTTGAACTTACGAAGTTTAGTAAAACTCAGCCCTGTTTTGTTACTGGCCCGGAAGGTTCACTAAAACGGTGTTTTTCTGTATAATCAAGTTTGGTTATAATGAACTGTTTTTCGCTGGCCCTGGATGTTCATTATAACCATGTTTTTCTGTATAATGAACTTTGGTTATAATGAACTGTTTTTTGCTGGCCCTGGATGTTCACTATAACCATGTTTTACTGTATAATGAAGTTTGGTTATAATGAACTGTTTTTTGCTGGCCCTGGATGTTCATTATAACCATGTTTTACTGTATAATGAAGTTTGGTTATAGTGAACTGTTTTTTGCTGGCCTTGGATGTTCACTAAAACGGTGTTTTACTGTATAATGAAGTTTGGTTATAATGAACTGTTTTTTGCTGGCCCGGGAGGTTCACTATAACCGTGATTTACTGTATAATAAAGTTTGGTTGTAATGAACTGTTTTTTGCTGGCCCTGGAGGTTCACAATAATCGTGTTTTTCTGTATTTAAGTATGTTATTCTTGTCAAAGAGAGAAAGGTTAATAGATAGGTCTTGGTGTCATCATTTGTTTTCTATACAGGCCTCAAGACTTCCCATGTCCATTATCATTGTGGGAGTGGGTGATGCAGATTTTACTGGTACGTTAAACATCGTGACATGAACATTTCATCGAAAGAGTAGATGTTCAATCTATCAAAAAAACTTACTGCAGCAATCTGTTTACTTCTGTAGCCATAGTGATGATTTTGTGCGAGATTAACTTCAGTCGGTAACTGTAGTGGTAAAAGGAAAATTGGTGAAGTGGTGTATACAAAATAAATACCTGTAGATGTCTGTTGAAGAATAATGAAGTATGTTTTTCAGCTATGAATATTTTGGATGGTGACGACGTCCGGTTGTCATACAATGGAGTGTATGCAGAGAGAGATATTGTACAGGTGAGATCAGCTATGATCATCAGTTTTACAATGTGCACATAGTACAACACAAAGAATTGTACATTTACTATTGTTACATACTGTAAATTCCTAAATATACGCAAGGAATTCATTATCGTGTAAATTTGCGAGAAAGATCACTCGTGAAAGAAAATTACTCGGTTTTAATTCTATGTTGCCAAATTACATGCAAAAACTCTTGATCAACAGAGCACTCGCGAATTTATGTTCTCGCAATTTGAAGTCCACGAGGCATTTCGCGATAATAAGTACTCGCGTAAAATAAGGAGTGTACAGTAACACTGTACATAGAACTTTCATCTACATGTGCATTATACGAAATTAAAAGAATAATCATCTTATATCCCAGCAGACATACACGCATATACTTAATACTTATAGGTACTTAATATGTATGTACTTTGGCAAACAAAAGTAGCATAAACTCGTGCCACCGGGAAATACCTGCCAAACCAGGTATAGCCTAATCAGAACTACCTGCGGTGCTATGAACCATCACTTTGTTTAAATCAAATACAGTCTAAGGTCATCTGTAGTTCTCAATAGTTCCACTCTCTAAATAAAGTTCCATAGCTTTGAAATTTATTGATGACCAGAACACAACTCACTTTATCACAATCAATTTTATTTCTCCTCACTGTATTCAATATGGTTAATATCAAACTATTTACAACTATTTACGTGAAAATACTGTCTATAACATATACTGATTTTTTACTACGGATAACTCCGTTTACCAGATCAAGATACAGGGCTCACTGCGGGTGTAACTTGTTGACAGTGGATGCTTACTCCTCCTAGGCACCTAATCCCACCTCTGGTATATCCAGAGGTCAGTGTTTGCCCAACTCTCTATTTTGAATTTGGTTATAGGAGTTATGAGACTAATCACTGCTCGTTATCTTCACCTTCGTACATTAATTAGCATTATCATTAGCTGGCATTTTGTAGCTTTATCTAGAAATGGTTGGCTGGCATTTCCTATATAGCAGGCTTTCTGTAGCTTAATATAGCAGTATATATACACTGTAGCAATATGCTTAGCTAGGTTTTGTAGCTGTATATAGCAATAGATTAGCTGGGTGTGTATAGCTTTATATAGCGATGTAATTAGCTGGCTCTTTCTAGTTTTACATAGTATTATGATTAGCTGGTTAGGAGGTTTTTGTAGCTATATATAGCAGTATGATTAGCTGGTTTTTTTGTAGCTTAATATAGCATTATCATTAGCTATGTGTTGTAACTATATATAGCAGTATGATTAGCTATGTGTTTGTAGCTATATATAGCAGTATGATTAGCTGGTTTTTTTTTGTAGCTTAATATAGCATTATCATTAGCGATGTGTTTGTAGCTATATATAGCAGTATGAATAGCTGGGTTTGTTTGTAGCTATATATAGTAGTATGATTAGCTGGGTTTTTTTGTAGCTTAATATAGCATTATCATTAGCTATGTGTCTGTAGTTATATATAGCAGTATGATTAGCTATATGTTTGTAGCTATATATAGCAGTATGATTAGCTGGGTTTTTTGTAGCTTAATATAGCATTATCATTAGCTATGTGTCTGTAGCTATATATAGCAGTATGATTAGCTGGGTTTTTTTGTAGCTTAATATAGCATTATCATTAGCTATGTGTCTGTAGCTATATATAGCAGAATGATTAGCTGGGTTTTTTTGTAGCTTAATATAGCATTATCATTAGCTTTGTGTCTGTAGCTACATTTTTGTATATATAGCAGTATGATTAGCTGGGTTTGTTTGTAGCTTAATATAGCATTATCATTAGCTATGTGTCTGTAGCTATATATAGCAGTATGATTAGCTGGGTTTTGCATGTCTCAGTATGGTTAACTGTTCTTCATTTTCTCTTTTTATTTCATGAGCAGTTTGTGCCGTTCAATGATTTCCTCAGTCGTGGTAACATGATGCTTAGTCAGGCCGCCCTAGCCAAAGAAGTTCTCGCTGAAATTCCCGACCAGTTTTTATCGTACATGAAAAAGTACAAAATTGCACCACGGACTGGACCAACTGCCCCACCATAAACCACCGTGCTCAACAGTGTTCCCATAAACCACCGTGTCCAACAGTGTCACCATAAACTATAACGTTTACAGAAGTGTCCCCATAATCCATTCTTTTCACTAAGACTTTGATATCTCTGTTTTATACGATTGTAATTATCAATTTATTTTACTTGTGGTTTTAATTGAAATCATAATAGTGGAACTGGACATTTTGTACTTTTTTATTTAAACCTATTTTTATTAAGAATTACAGCTAAGTCTGCATTGATCAACCACATATCACTTAAGTTTTTCATATTTTAGGTTAAGAAAATGATATTTACATGATATTTTTAAATCCTTTTCTATTTACAATATGTTTTATTCTCATATAATTTCTTTTTGACTTATTAAAGCTGAGATGTTGATCAAAGAAATTTGATTTCTGTTTAGCTTGCCGGGATGAATGGCTGGGGAGATATTGTCATGACCCTGCTGTGACCCCGCTGTTGGTGGCATACTTTCTATATCTATGTTCTATATCTTATCAACTAAGGGTGACAGGGCTTTGATGCTTCACACATGGATACCTCATGGCCAGGCCTTTCATTTGGTACCAAGACTTTTGACCTACATGTAGTGACCTTTACTATGGACTTTGACCTACTTTTAGTGACCTTTACTATGGACTTTGACCTACTTTTAGTGACCTTTACTATGGACTTTGACCTACTTTTCAGAAACTTTAACCTAGACTTTATCTCTTGAACCAAGGAAATAGGGATTTGATGTTCTCACATATTATACTTGTAGATGCTTCATCACAAGGCCTTTATTAATTGTGCGACCGAAACTATAGATCTTGGGCTTTAACCTACTTTTCATTGGTTATTTCCTTTGAACCAAGGTGGATAGCGATTTGATATTTCGCATATAGATGCCTCATGACCAGGCCTTTCATATGGTACCACAATCTTTTGCCCTAGTAAACTTGAATTTTGACTTACTTTTCAAAATCTTAACTGTGTCTGTATCTTTTGAACTGGAAAGGGGAGGGGGGGGGGTGTTGTGGTTTTGATATTTCTCTTATGGATGCCTCATGACAAAGCCTTTCTTTTGGTATTAAACCTTGGACTTTTTGACCTTGGACTTTGGTTTACTTTTTTAAAACTTTTAACTTTTTTTATATTCAAAAGGGGATAGGTTAAGTAGAGTCATGCTTCCCTGCGAGCTATGCTGTCTCCTGACAACTCTTGTTCTGGGATAGGTGAAGTAGAGTCATGCTTCCCAGCGAGCTATGCTGTCTCCTGACAACTCTTGTTCTGGGATAGGTGAAGTAGAGTCATGCTTCCCGGCGAGCTATGCTGTCTCCTGACAACTCTTGTTCTGGGATAGGTGAAGTAGAGTCATGCTTCCCAGCGAGCTATGCTGTCTCCTGACAACTCTTGTTCTGGGATAGGTGAAGTAGAGTCATGCTTCCCGGCGAGCTATGCTGTCTCCTGACCACTCTTGTTCTAGACACGTATCGTAGCATACATGAAATTATGTGCAATAGGGTTTGTCAAGGAATGAGGGGAAAAAAGTCTGCTGCATACGTTCAGTTCTGTAGTAGGTGGTTATTTCTCCATCATCTTAATATATATTTACCATTCTTGTTATTTGCTCACTATTATTTCTACAGTATTTACATGTAGTATTGTATTATTTATTGTCATTACTTTCTACTTAAACAGACAACCTCCTGTTTTGAGCAATTCATCTATAGTTATAACAAAGGCAGATGGGGGGGGGGGGGGGGGTTTATATGGTAATTTTCTGCCCAAGGTAAAGAAGGTGAAGGTTCTGTCGCCAGATAAACGATTTTAATGATATCCGTCTAGAGAGGGTGACAACCCCTGTAGGGTAAGTTAAACATGCACACGCCTCCAGGCCCCACGACCATAAACTGAAAATAGACCCAAGTAAAAAAAAATATTATTATATCTGAAGATTTATCTAGCACAGATGTTTAAATACTGCAGGTTTATAAAAAAAAAAAAAAAAAAAAAAAATCAAATGCAAACACATACTGAAAATTTTATTTGTTTATGAAAATTATTTCAAAAGTTAGCTGGATTTGAAATTTAGACTTGAGTCTATTCTCAGTTCTGGTCTTGAGGCCTGATGTCACAGTAGGTGCTAAAATAGCGGGGTATTATTTTAATCTGATACCTTTAATGGACTTATTTTTTCCAAAAACGAGAAGGAACTTAAATTCTAAATCAAATAATTATTCCGAGTTTAACATGACAACTTGTTAGGAATGGGGCAAAAACGAAAGAATTTCCGGTGAGTTCTGATTGGTCATGGACTTGGAAATACTAGCGATGAAGGTCGGAAACGCTAGCGATGAAGGTCAGAAACGCTAGCGATGAAGGTCGGAAACGCTAGCGATGAAGGTCGGAGACGCTAGCGATGAAGGTCGGAAACGTTAGCGATGAAGGTCGGAAACGCTAGCGATGAAGGTCGGAGACGCTAGCGATGAAGGTCGGAAAAGCTAGCGATGAAGGTCAGAAACGTTAGCGATGAAGGTCGCAGCTTGTTATGGCCTGTACTTTTAGTTTAGATTAATTTTCTATGACATTAATCAGGGGTTGCTCAACATTTGATGAAAATACTGCTGATTTAAAGACTTTATTATGAAATATCAATTTGTTGTATTTTTTTTTCCAGGTAAATTGTTATGTATCATGTAATTTTTGATGGTAGCTAGATATTTGTTTTGTTTTAATGAAATTGATGGGGGAAATTTAGAGATACATGACGCCAGTGTTCTGTGTGAAGGGTAAAATGGACATGAGTGAGACACAATATACTCAGCATTATCTGACGTAGTATGTTAGTAAATATCGGTAATGTCTTACTTCTTTATCAGTCATAACAATAAAATTAATCTCAAACATGTTTCTAAATCTTCTTTGTGTGTGTGTGTGTTTGTTTGTTGTTGTTTTGTTTTTTTTCTTTTTTTTTCTTTCTTTTTTTGTGTGTGTTTTTGTTTTTTTCATTGTCTATTGTCTGTGGAATATCCGGGTATTTTGAATTGCGGGAACCAAAAGTGCGTATAACGTTTAAGAATGGAGGTCCCGCGTGGCGGCAGGCGTCGTTACGTTAACCCTCAGTGCTACGTCTGAGCGCTAAGCATAGGTCTAACTTTGTGGTACGTCACCTACAGCTGGTGACGTTTTTTAATGAGGGAAAATTTTTCGACGGGGCGTAAAACAAAACAAAGGCTCTTCTAAAATGGAGGTAGAAACACCTTGTACGGATTGTACACCACCTGTAGAATGTTATTAGTCCCCCTACCGGTCTGTACAATCAAAGGGGACTAGAGCTTTCTTCTCCGTCACTCTGTCGCATTGATTTTCCAGATGTCCCCCCATTATGCTTGCGAAGATTCATTTCAAACTTGCAGTGTAGTTCAGAGTGACAAACTATAGTACAGTTTCGTGACGTTTGATGGGTAGGTGTGAAAGAAATTAAAATTGTTTCGTTTTTATACACCCGTCTTTAGACGGGACGTATTATGGTACAGCGATGTCTGTACGTCCGTCTGTCCATCCGTCCGTCCGTTCGGGGTTTTCTCTTTATAATTTCATTTCCCTTTCACATATCATGCTGAAACTTGCTGTGTAGCTTCTTTGTGGGTCACTCTAGATCATACTGCGAATTTGATCCATTTCGACCTTTTTTCCAGGAGTTTTGCCCCTTTATTTGGAAATAATTATTATATGGAGGGTACATAATTTGTCCGCCCTTCTCCTCCCACAGTTTTCAAGTGAGGACCTTCTTATTTTGTGGAGTGTTTGTATAGGTACTGAAGATGTGCATGTGGGATGGATTTTGATTTTCTACAATTTTTGAGAAAATTACAGGTTGTTGAGCTTAGTCTATTTGGAAATTAATATTCTATGGAGAGTACATAATTTGTCCACCCAACTCCTCCCACAGTTTTCAAGTGAGGACCATCTTATTTTGCGGAGTGTTTGTATGGGTATTGAAGATGTGCATCTGGGAAAGGATTTTGATTTTCTTCCATTTTTGAAAAAAATACAGGTTGTTGAACTTGGTCCATTTTGAGGAAATCTCGATTTTTAAGCTAAGACCCTTTGTTGATATGAAAGTTTGTCACAGCCTCATGATGGCTGATACTACCTGAAACAAAGTTATACAAATTATAGCACAAGAAAAACACCCTATGTAAGCATTTCACGGGCGTATTATGTACCGTTTGCGGTACTCTTATTTATATTTATCGAGATTGTGTTACGATGGCAAGGCTGTGAAAGTAGAACATCTGAGTAGAGGAAGTCGACGAAACTTTGAAGCTGATCTTGAATGATAGATAATCACTTTATTGATTTCCCACTTCAAACTCATCACACTGTATTCACTAAAGTAACATATCGATGAAAATAATCCCGTGGGGATCCGGGTTAGAATAAGTTCTCAGTACCCCTTGTTTGTCGTAAGAGGCGATGGAATGGGTCGGTCCTTCGGATGAGATCGCAAAAACCGAGGTCCCGTGTCATAGCAGGTGTGACACAATAAAGATCCCTCCCTGCTCAAAGACTTTGCGCATAAGTGCCGAGCATGGGCCTAGATTGTGCAGGCCTTCACCTGCAATGGCGACACGTTTCCATATGAGTGAGATATTCTCGAGAGGGACGTTAAACAATATGCAATCAATCGAAAAAAATATTTATTAAACCTGTTAATCACGCGATTATTTTTCTGTAGTCAGTAACAAAAGTCTATTAATGGTATATTTTATGTAATGTACAACTTGCAGTTGCGTACAACAATTTACACACCACGCCGTTGCGCAAATCAACAAAATACAACGTTGCGGACACAGCAATTACGGACGCTTATTAAGACCAGTACATAGAAAATCTGTCTTTTATTGTGTTTAATCGCAAAAGACTGCGTTTAATTGCAAATAACTTTGCGTTTAACGCAAGTGTTTGTGATTAAATACAATGATTATTTAGTCTAAACGCAAAAGATTGCATTTAAACGCAATATAATCATTGCATTTATTCACTTTTGCGTTATACGATTAAACGCAATAAATTAAGGTTCTTTCTATGTAATGGCCTCAGCAGGCTTCCCTACTATATAACTGTCGAATTATATGTCTTTTGTACAGATAGAATTCGAAATATTATGTCTTTTCGCCGACGTTATATAGTGATCAAATTCTAATATAGGTGGACATATTGTAATAGTTCGTTCAAAAATCAGGCGGACATATTAATTGTGACACTTTGAAAAAATTGGGCGGACATATAATGACTCTGAAAACAAAATTGGGCGGACATATTGTGCAGGCGGACATATAAGGACTGAACATCTGATCAATTTACATCATTCCTACAATCGGACTGAAATCGCAGGGATTCGAAATCGGCCTTCGAAAAGTTGATAGTAAGTAGTACTACGAACCGGATTCAGAAATCCAGTGTAATAATTTAAAATGCAGATATGACTGCTATGTATACATGTACATGTACCAGTGCGTTGTTTTATCATATGCACAATTATCTCCCCACCACGTTTTTTTGGGGGGGGTTGCAGATTTGATGATTTTTATTACAGTATCAAAACTTAACAAACGGTACATCTCTGGATTATTTTTATAATTATAATTATTAAACCCAAATTTAGTATTGACATTTAGGGTATATATGCTACATGTTTTTGAAATGAATTTAAAATCACAGAGTTCTGAATAATAGGCTATATTTCACCCCTGATAAAAACTACGTGCGTCAGCTGCAACCACCAGAACAGACATTGAAATGATTTGATACTGGTAAGCATGGTAAATGTAATTCGGTACCAAGGTAACCCTCAAATATTATATCCGTCAATTAATGGGATAGGGTGACACGTTGCTCTCCGGATGTTTGTTTACAAATATCAATATGATGACGTCATTTTCAATTACGTCATTTTCATTATGACGTCATTGTTTGGCGTTGAAGATGTTACACGCACAATTTAGCTTGACCGTCTGCCTTTGTGTTTTGTCCATATTGTGTAAGGTAGGTTATTATTTCGAATTCATATTCATAAAATACTGATGGACGAATCATTTCGAACTTCGTCGGCGTTGACCGTCATGCATTTCTCATGTTCACAGAGTTTGGACGAGGATTCAATTAGAACCAAACAATCTCCATTTCCAGAACACTTAGGGAAAGATGTAGATGATTACGTCAAAGACTCCCACAACGCTCTGTCGGCGGTGGAGGGATCTGACGTCACACTAAACTGCGTAAATGACGTCACGAGGAAGGTGATTCGGAATTTTCGACAGGCCAAATATCGATGGATTCATAATGGGATGCGACATAAAGCCGAACGAGGACGAGTGAAACACGAAAATGGTTCGGTGGAATTCAGCAACTTAAAGTGGAGCGATGGGGGTTCTTATCTTTGTCAGATTGAGTACGAGCCGTATTTAGTGAAGACTGTCGGTGTGTACTCTTTGCTGGTCATGCCGGAGAATCCCCCAGTAAGAGTAGTGCAGTTTGGAAGACGATTCTGCCTTCAGTGTAACAGCGCCGCTATCGGACACGTGTATCGCTACACAAAGCGAAACTGGATCGTCAACGACAAATACACGGTGTTTGTCAACGACATCCGGGCCAATTCAGTGTCGGAGGATTGCATCGAGATCGCGCTACCGAAAATGTCCGGGGACTGGACGTGTGTGACGTCACAGGAATACTCGGAGAAACAATGGTCCACCGCGTTTTACCGAATCCTGGTGACTCCCGAACCGTCTATATTTGGGAAATTGGGAAATTTCTTGAAGGAAAATGTGATACATGCAGTTTTATTCGCTGTTGGTATCGCTTTGTTCTGCGTGTCGTACTATGTTGCAAAGGTTAAGAAAGGGGGGCTCGTGAAAAATGAAAACTCGGAAAGTAGTCCACTGACTACTGAGAACAAAACTTGATGTAGTGGGCCAAACGGTCGACAGAGACCAGGGGGGGGGGGGGGGGGGGGGGGGGGGGTCCGCTTCAGTAAACTAAACGCACACCATACAACAGATAATCTGTGTCATTTATTATGATAATAATGTAATCATTTTGTAGCCCTTAAAATAAATATACATGTATTTAACTTGAGTCTCCAATCCAAATTCGTTCATATTGACCATGAATAGCTCAAAAGTGCTGTTCAATTCTTATATTTATATTCATTCACTAATTCACCGTTTGTTTGCAATGAAATACTCCTCGGGGTAGTTTGCTTATTGGAACAGCGTCCTGGATTGTGAACTTGCACGTCAAAATATAGTGCACAGAAAATGAACAAAATGCATTTTTGATTCAACAAATTTAATGAGTAAGTGATTTTTTTTTAATGTAAAGAATATAATTTTTAAAACGAAACTTCACAATAAAAGTAACTTTATAAGTATTTAATCCTGAATTTAACTGACTCCTGGGTACTGCGGAGGCTCGATGTTCGGTCTGAATAGATGGTCGTGTCAAGGATTTGAAACTGATAAATATATTTGTGCAGTTCTTATTCTCTGACGTGGAAAAAAATAAAGCTTTTCTTCCTTTTTGTTGTATTCCGCATGTTCTGTCACCGTCGTATTGTGACGTGCGTCAAAACATAAACATGACCAAATGTGTTCATATCTATATCTCTCTCTGTCTTTCTTTCTCTCTGAAATAACTAAACACTTCTGTAATTCTATATTACATGTACATGTATATTATGAAGATATACCATGAACTATTTACAGAATGTTTGTTGAATAATGATAATTAAAAAAACAAAACAAACAAAAAAACATAGACATGACGTTACACTTCGTCTTAACCTGCCTTTTAGCAACATTGCACGGTGCACTGTATTTTGGAGCTAGGAGGCCACAAGATTAAGATGATAATCCATGCAAGTTCACAATTTTAATCCGAGGTGTGACTTTGCGAGATCTTTGTAACATGTTGTTTTGTTTTAAATCATTACGCTCTCTCAGTCTAGTTTGGTTCCCGCCCCCGCCATTCTTTGATCACTTGTTTCGAGAGTGATCAAAGAGTGGCGGGGGCGGGGACCAGACTAATCCGTCCATGGTCAATATGAACGCATCGTGCTGCGCGCTGAAATTGGTTCATAGAGGGAAATGTTATTTGTAATATATATAAAAAAAACTTCATATAAAAACTTACATGAGAAACTTCAAACGTACTGTGCGACTACAAATACCAGAAGTGGTGTCAATCACATGCAGATTCTAAAAAATTCTGAAGAACTTTTAGTAAACTTGAAATCACAAAACTTTTCTCGAATCTACAACATCAAAACAACATCAAAACGTATGACCTTTCAGCTCTTTACACGACCATTCCTCATGATGAATTAAATACTACACTATTTGACATCATAGACAGTTGCTTCTTCAACAAAAATGGAAAACGTAAATATTTCCTATCTGGTGATCAGTCATCCAAAAATTACTTTGTTAAACGCCACTCTGATTCCACGCACAAGTACTCTGAAATTGAAATAAAAGATATGCTGGAGTTCCTCATTGACAATATCTTCGTGGTCTTTGGTGATCAGGTCTTCCAAAGGTCTGTTGGAATCCCTATGGGCACGAATTTGTGCTCCTTCGTTAGTTGAACTGTTTTTATAATCCCTTGCTGTGGCCTTCGATTCGACATTTAGATATATCGACGATGTATTATCTATGAACCATAATAATTTTCATTCATATGTCGATTCAATATATCCCAGTGATATTATATATATATATATATACATAGCATAGCGTGGCGAGAACTCCGTCGTCTTTTTGCCAGATAGTCGAGTGGTGTAGCGCACAGGTCACAAACAGCTAGGGATCTGGTTCCGCAGGTCATGAGTTCCAAATGCAGTGAAATTGTCCATGCTTCATTTCGGCATGTGATAGTTGAACACCGTACACATGGTATTACAATGATACACCCAATTGCTTGACGAAATTGAATGACGCTGATGGAAAAAAACACAAACAAATAGAGTGATATTTAAATTGTGACAATTTTTAGTTCCTCTTGACTTCCGAAATATTTCTAAAATTATGTAAATCCGCATAGGCTGAAGTTGACTGCCCTCTTCAATTTAGTTTTCATTCGTTTTCTTTTTCCCCTTTCATTCAAATGTTGCATTGGCAATGGGGACAAGACTTTGTCTAAAAATAAATTACTCAAAAGCCTGTTAAACAGGAACAAAGACCTAGTTTCCAGAAGCGACTTTGATTAAGGAATTTCGTACGGAAGGTATTTTCATTAACACGACCATGAAAATCATCATCAGAGCTATAATCAAGCACCTATTTCTTTCGTCTTCTGGGGTTTGTTCGACTCCTTTAAATTTTCTGCACATGAAAATAAACCAGCTGGCCACAATTCCAGCAAGAAACGCATCGAATCTACTGAAGTACATCTTTTGTTGTATTTTCTGTACTTTCGGTTTAAGAACAGGTATTCCCTCTAACTCTTCTAACTTCTCTAACAAATCTTCCAGTGCGGAGAGCTCCTTCATTACGACCTCTATTTGGTCGCCCACCAGTTTCGGTACCTTGTAGTTTGTAACGTAAGCCATGATCCGATATGCGATAAATATAGCTCGTCTTCCCGCATGAAATAATGTCGTTGAGAGTAGTTGTCCCATTACTCTGGTAAATTTCGATCATAGAATTTCACAATCGTAACTACTCGGTCACTTCCGTATCCACAAATAACTTATTTTCGGTTACGGAAAATGGCGAGTGTGATCCGATTGAGAATTTCAGACTTCTCAAAAATTGCAAGCTCGACAAAACAAATGTATACAGGTACATGTACCACCCACTGGTGTCGCAAGGTTTAGGTTATTGCAGTCTTTTTTTGGGGGGGGGGGGGGGGGTGGTGGATTACATAATCCCGATTGCTACCTCTGCGTGGTTAATGTGTCCAATGCAGGCAACTGTGCATTGAAAATCAATCAAGTGTGGACCTATTGTCTGTCGATTCACCAGGTGTTTTTCTTTTTATGCAGCACAATGCACTGTTTAAATTACCCTGTTGTAAACAAAAAAAATCGATATTACGTGCAGAGTTCTGCAGATAAAATATGAGGAAAGAATTTACATAATTATGCAAAATATTAACAGATAATCATAAATACGGTGAAAAATTACATGTTCGGGTTGAATTGTTATTTCATTGCACATTTAGATTTTTCAGCGGGTCAAAAGGGAAAGAAATCACATCCAGCTCACAGGCATTTGTTTCTGTAAATAATTTATGACGTTTGTATAAGAATTCTATAGGTACCAGTGGCGGATTTAATCCCCAACCCCCCAACCCCTAAAATTTTCAAATTTAAGGTAAATCGTGGTATCTTGTTTAAATGTACTAAACGATAAAAGAAGCAATGCTTTCTACCACTCCCGGAGAAATCAACGACAAAATCTTCTGATTTTCTTGAATTACTTTCTTGGAAGAACTTTATTTTTTTTTCCAAAATCCCTTAAAATTTGCGTCATTTTACTAATTTCACCTTATCAAAAATGTTAGAAAATAGTACAAATGACTTAAATATGAGACATATTTCAAGCCCTATAAAATCTAGAACCTTCCGGGAGCTTCACCCCCTGGGTCCCCACCACAGCTTTGCCCTGGACACACTGGGGGCCTCAAGGCGGCACTCAGATTCCCTGTCTCATAAAGTGCCCCCCCCCCCTTAACCGAAATTCCTGGATTCGCCCCTGGGTACTTGGCTTGACATGATGATCTGTTGAGCTAATTCCTAGGAATATGCGATGGGCGTGTGGTTACTGTACCGTTCCGTTCTACGATCATTTATTATAGTATGACTGCATCCATTGCCTCTTATCTCATAAATCTGCAACAAAAGGGGACTCAACAACTCGTTTATCTTTTTCTCACCACCAATTCATTTTTTTTTTTTTAAATTTGTTAACAAAACAATACCTGCATAACAATTTTGTCATTTAATTAGCATTGTATTTATTTGATACGATATTCAAACTTTAAGAAACTTCTGAAGACCCTGTGCGCTATTTTTAGCTACTGAAAAACTCCAAAACTGTTCGTACGTTTCGGGACTTGGTGACAAGACCCGAGCTATGACCTCAGCTGTGACATTGGAAGGAGCAGATCGTCCAGAACGCTGTTCATGGTAGACATTAGGAACATATATTAACGAAATATGACTTACTGTACATGTAAATACAGCTTTGTTAATATGAAAAGTATGTCTGACAATTGCATGTTTTAACTAATTCAGGCAAGTCTAAGGAAATTTAATAGAAAATAAAAATAAAAAGGTAGGTTCTGTGAGGCTTAGTGACATTAAAAAAGTAGGTTCTGTGAGGCTTAGTGAAATGAAAAGGTAAGTTCTGTGAGGCTGTAGAGAAATAAGAAAAATAAAAAGGTAGATTCTGTGAGGCTGTAGTGAAATAAGAAAAGTAGGTTCTGTGAGGCTTAGTGAAATAAAAAAAGTAGGTTTTGTGAGCCTGTAGTGAAATAAAAAAAAGTAGGTTCTGTAAGGCTTAGTGAAATAAAAAAAGTAGATTCTGTGAGGCTGTAGTGAAATAAAAAAGTAGGTTCTGTGAGGCTTAGTGAAATAAAAAGTAGGTTCTGTGAGGCTTAGTGAAATAAAAAGGTAGGTTCTGTGAGGCTTAGTGAAATAAAAGGGTAAGTTCTGTGAGGCTTAGTGAAATAAAAAGTAGGTTCTGTGAGGCTTAGTGAAATAAAAAGTAGGTTCTGTGAGGCTTAGTAAAATAAAAAGTAGGTTCTGTGAGGCTTAGTGAAATAAAAAGGTTGGTTCTGTGAGGCTTAGTGAAATAAAAAGGTAGGTTCTGTGAGGCTTAGTGAAATAAAAAGTTAGGCTCTGTGAGGCTTAGTGAAATAAAAAGGTAGGTTCTGTGAGGCTTAGTGAAATAAGAAGTAGGTTCTGTGAGGCTTAGTGAAATAAAAAGTAGGTTCTGTGAGGCTTAGTGAAATAAAAAGTAGGTTCTGTGAGGCTTAGTAAAATAAAAAGTAGGTTCTGTGAGGCTTAGTGAAATAAAAAGGTTGGTTCTGTGAGGCTTAGTGAAATAAAAAGGTAGGTTCTGTGAGGCTTAGTGAAATAAAAAGTTAGGCTCTGTGAGGCTTAGTGAAATAAAAAGTAGGTTCTGTGAGGCTTAGTGAAATAAGAAGTAGGTTCTGTGAGGCTTAGTGAAATAAAAAGTAGGTTCTGTGAGGCTTAGTGAAATAAAAAGTAGGTTCTGTGAGGCTTAGTAAAATAAAAAGTAGGTTCTGTGAGGCTTAGTGAAATAAAAAGGTTGGTTCTGTGAGGCTTAGTGAAATAAAAAGGTAGGTTCTGTGAGGCTTAGTGAAATAAAAAGTTAGGCTCTGTGAGGCTTAGTGAAATAAAAAGTAGGTTCTGTGAGGCTTAGTGAAATAAGAAGTAGGTTCTGTGAGGCTTAGTGAAATAAAAAGTAGGTTCTGTGAGGCTTAGTGAAATAAAAAGGTAGGTTCTGTGAGGCTTAGTGAAATAAAAAGGTAGGTTCTGTAAAGCTTAGTGAAATAAAAAGGTAGGTTCTGTGAGGTTTAGTGAAATATAAAGGTAGGTTCTGTGAGACTTAGTGAAATAAAAAGTAGGTTCTGTGAGGTTTAGTGAAATAAAAAGGTAGGTTCTGTGAGACTTAGTGAAATAAAAAGTAGGTTCTGTGAGGTTTAGTGAAATAAAAAGTAGGTTCTGTGAGGCTTAGTGAAATAAAGAAAGGTCATCAGTTCTGTTAATTAATTTTTCTGGATGATCGTTCAAAATAGATTCTGTAGAGGGTGTTTATCATCTGGTCAATACAGGTAGTATTTGTTCTAATATAATATTCACCTGTCAGAGTATGCCTGTAATGAGATTTGTACATTATATTTACCTGTCAGAGTACACCTGTAATGAGATTGGTACATTATATTTACCTGTCAGAGTACACCTGTAATGAGATTTGTGTTTGATATTTACCTGTCATAGAACACCTAAATGAGTAATTTATGCTATATTAACCTGTCAGAGTACAGTTGTAATGAGATTTGTACATTATATTCACCTGTCAGAGTACAGTTGTAATGAGATTTGTACATTATATTCACCTGTCAGAGTACAGTTGTAATGAGATTTGTACATTATATTCACCTGTCAGAGTACAGTTGTAATGAGATTTATACATTATATTCACCTGTCAGAGTACAGTTGTAATGAGATTTGTACATTATATTCACCTGTCAGAGTACAGTTGTAATGAGATTTGTACATTATATTCACCTTTCAGAGTACACCTGTAATGAGATTTGTACATTATATTAACCTGTCAGAGTACACCTGTAATGAGATTTGTACATTATAATCACCTGTCAGAGTACACCTGTAATGAGATTTGTACATTATATTCACCTGTCAGAGTACACCTGTAATGAGATTTGTACATTATATTTACCTGTCATAGTACACCTGTAATGAGATTTGTACATTATAATCACCTGTACATTATAATCACCTGTCAGAGTACACCTGTAATGAGATTTGTACATTATCAGGATATAGGGCCCACGGCGAGTGTGACCGGTCAACAGCGGATGCTTAGTCCTCCTAGGCACCTGATCCCACCTCTGGTGTGTCTAGGGGTCCGTGTTTGCCCAACTATCTATTTTGTATTGCTTATAGGAGTTATGAGATTGATCACTGTTCGTTATCTTCACCTTGCATTCACCTGTCAGAATACACCTGTAATGAGATGTGTACATTATATTTACCTGTCAGAGTACACCTGTAATGACATTTATACATTATATTAACCTGTCAAGTACACCTGTAAGAAGATTTGTACGTTTTATTCACCTGTCAGAGTACACCTGTAATGGTATTTGTACGTTTGTTTACCTGTTAATGTATACATCTGCAAAGAAATATTGAATAAAGAACAAATTATCCTATTTCTTTCAATTTCAAATAATTTTTATTCATGAATTTAACCCACCATGGACCACATTTCTAAAACGAAAGTAGATTAGGGCTGTGACGTGTACTTTAAATAAACTGCTTGTAAAAACAGGAAGAAGAGGGAAACTATAGCGTTTTGGCAGTTTTTTATTGTTCCCTTTGTTTGGAATGATTTTTTTCCAAGACAACCAGCTGTTGTTAATAACATCAATATAAATGATAGTGTTTGGAAGTATATTGTTCTGGTGGAAGGAGTCCTGCTCTTTATTTGCCTTACAGTATTCATCTACTGTTATTTCGAATTCGGTTCATCGCCATCTGAGGTTGTATGTGGAATGTTGTGTAATTAGTGTATTACTGTGCCTCGCGATGAACAGACACACGGACCACTACAGCAGTATGATATATGAAGAAAAATATTCGTTTCAGTGTCATAAAGAATAAAGACAGGGAAGACTTCTGCAGAATAAAGACAGGGAAGACTTCTCCAGAATAAAGACAGGGAAGACTTCTCCAGAATAAAGACAGGGAAGACTTCTCCAATCGTGGAAGTGACGACATCAGTTTTAAAGTTAACTTGCTGAAACAGTAAACTCATTGTATTTTCTTATGAACATTGTTAACATTGCTGAGTTGGAAATACATGTACTGTAGGGGGTTATGAGATTAATCAATGTGCGTTATATTCACCTTTCATGTAATAAAACGCACGAATTATTTTGTTATGTTTCTTGCTGGATCCAGCGAATGTTCTACCAAGCAACTGTCTTTGCTCCAGAATAACGCTTTTTTACCTGATCAAGAAATTGGGCTCACGGCGGGTGTGACCGGTCGACAGGGGATGCTTACTCCTCCTTGGCACCTGCTCCCACCTCTGGTATATTGTGGTGCACTCTTTACCTGAGTTATCAGATTGATCCTTGTTCGTTATTTCATTCCATTTAACCATCGATCATGCATCTCTTCTCGTGGACAGTCTTTCCACGAAGATATAACTGTTGCTCGATATATGTTATTTCATGAATATAAACAATAACGAGACAATACTGGCTGACATGTCGTCCAGTATAAAAAAGATGTCACTCTGTGGAATATATAAGTGACACAGGGTCTAACAGAACAGTTGGCGTCTCTCGGATTATCCTTCAAGATATCAAAGATAGCCATAACAAAGCTTTGGTACAGAAATAAGAATTTGTATACCCAAATTATATACTGTCATGTACCGTTTAGTGGTATTTTTGATGATTACTTTTCAGATCTCGTGCATATGCTCAATCTTAAAATGTTCTTTAAAAATTGTATAACTGTATTTGATCACTAGAAATCCATGTACTAGTAATCTTACCGAAAGTAATTTCTATACCACAACTTTTGAAAATATGACCTGTAAATTTTCGAACGTTGTACATACGCTATTCAGTGAGCCAATCCAAACTGTGTACAACATCCTACAAGTGTGTACAAAATATAACTTTAATCAATGTAAGTGGGGAAGTTTCTCTTAAGTAATATGTTTGATTTTCAACATGAAGAAACAAACTCTTCCCTGTATAGCTATATATAAAAGATAGACCCCAAAGAATTCTTTAGAATAACCGCCGCAGTGGCCAAGAGGTTAGAGCGTCCGCCCCGCATGCGGGATGCCGGGGTTCAAATCCCGGCCGCGGCAGACCGAAGTCGTTTAAATACACAGTTCCATCGCCAAACGCTGGGGATCAGGTGTGAATGTCACGGGTCCTCGGAGATGACCTTAAAAACGGACGACCCGTGTCACAGTAGGTGTGACACGCTAAAGAACCCTCACTGCTCAATAGCCATGAGCGCCGAGCATAGGCCTAATTTTGAAGCCCTTCACCAGTCTTGGTGACGTGTCCATATGAGTGAAAAATTCTCGAGCGAGACGTTAAGCAAGATACAGTCAATCAATCTTTATAATATTATATTGTGTGAAGTCATCTTTACTTAGATATTTTACTTTCATTTAATAACTATTTTCCTTTCCCTCCTCCCGTTTCAAGCTTCTCAAAACAAAACGATAAACTGAGCGAGAATAACATGATTTGAAAACTAAACACATGTAATTATATTCAAAATGTCTGAAAACAGCATATACAGTGCTGAAATAGGCATCGTTAATAATATCACTTGTACAGCAGGCTTGGAAACTATAGCAGTAAAATATATGTTCATGATCGCATTAAACAGATTGATTTAATGATTATTCGGTTTTTAACATTACATTTCATGACAACCTAAACATTTTGAATGATAACCTATGTCATAAATTATTTTTCATTGTTATTTTTTTACGAGTGTTGAGCCCAGCTATGAACAGGTATGATGGTGTGGCCGGTTCCTAAAGACACTCTAAAAAGCTTACAGCTTAAAACAATTTAACAATAAGTATTAGTCCTTATTGAAACAAACAACTACTGTGGGTGATGAGTTATCTTCCACATGGTGGTTCTACATAGGTGTTCTAAATGCTATTTGATATGAATTTCCTAATGTACTGAAGGAAGCATCAGACAATCCGACGCTCCCCTATTAGTACAGTGTATGAACGTGTCTGAATACAGAATATAGAAAATGGCTAATGTTGAGCTTGATTAATCTATGTTACATTTGTTTTACATTGTATATGTGGTTGTGGCCTTAGAGTATTTGAGTTAGCTGACGTATGGCCGGTTTGTGAATGTAATTGAAGGTAGGAATGGTGTTCTGTATCTTGATAGAGAACAGTTCCTTGCGCAATGTCCATTTTTTCCTCATTGATACTATTCGCTGTTTCTGAAGGCAGTAAAGATGTTTGTCTTTGTCTCGTTCGTCTCTGGTGATCTGTCTCTTTGTTCTTTATCTTCAGATAATTTCTTTAAAATTTATTTGATAAACCTCCTGTGCTCTTTCTGTTCATCCAAAGTTGTCAATTTTTTCTCCAAAGTTTATGTTGTATTTGATTATAAACTAGGTTGTTAAAAGATCATAAACATGACTATCCCTATTAGTTCACCCTTCTATAAAACAATCTGTGAGGATTTAGTGACATCTTATGACATTACATTGCCACACAACATCAAAGGGAAACAGACTATAGAAGAAATCTTAAAACTGATGCAAACGTGCCAACTTTTATATAAACCTTTGATAAAAATAGATGATGTTGAAATAGATTCTTGTTTAAAAACCGATGAAGCAAATACAGAACATGCCATGATACAAGACCAGAGGTTAAAATTTCAAAGAAGAATCAAAGATCATATGTTAAATGTACAAAGAGAAAAAATCAGAAAACAAGAAGAATTTATAAGGGAGATGAAGGTAGAGATTAAGGAGAGAGATATAGTTATAGAAGGCGTAAAAAGTGAGTGTGCAGTGTTAAGAAAGAGTCTTAGGTCAGCGAAATACACAGGAATGTTTATTAGAGAAATAGATGGTAGAAACAGAGAGTTCAAAGAAAAAGAGAAACTAAATGCACCCGAAGAAAACAGTTCATAACCATCAATGTCAAAAGAAACATTGGAGAAAAAATTGACAACTTTGGATAAACAGAAAGAGCACAGGAGGTTTATCAAATAAATTTTAAAGAAATTATCTGAAGATAAAGAACAAAGAGACGGATCACCAGAGACGAACGAGACAAAGACAAACATCTTCACTACCTTCAGAAACAGCGAATAGTATCAATGTGGAAAAAATGGAAAAAATGGACATTGCGCAAGGAACTGTTCTCTATCAAGATAAGAAAAGAAAAAGGCATACTATTTTGTAAACCTTGGAAACATGCAGTTATGTCTATTGTGTAATAAACCGGTCAACAGGGGATGTTTACTCCTCCTAGAAACACGATCCCACCTATGTCCGTGTTTGTCTAATTATCTATTTTGTTCTGTTTATAGGAGTTGAGATTGACCACTGTTCGTTATCTTCACCTTTCATGAAATAATAGGTCATCGAATATTTATTGCTCATTTCTTGGCTGCTTTATTAATAGAAACATCTGTTCAGTGTGTTTTCCTTTTGCTGGGGTTGTTGGTAACGTTTTTCAGTATCAAACAAGTTGTCAAAAATGCAATAGAAACAGAGATATGGAAAAAAAATCCACGACTGAAATATGGCACTTCACTAGTAATCACTACTATACTCCAGTACTAGTCTTGCAAGTAAGATATCTTTCAATAAAAATAATATCTTTGGTGCTTTAGTGATCTTTGCCATCTGCCTTGAGTCCCCAATGATATTAATAAAGTTTCAAAACCCGTCTTACGTTATTGTCAAGTACTATAGTATTGATAGGGTACATGCATCCCAAAACACGACAGTCATATTCAATGGCCACCGGAGAAACGTTTGCTGCCATCTTGACAAAATATATAAACATTGTTTCGGTTTGCCTATCAAACGGTTTTACACTACACATCAAAATTCTAAGATTAGAATGCAAAACGAGATTTTATTTTCCAAATGATATTCTGTTTTGAACAGCAGTAAAATTAGGCACGTAGCGCCGATGAAATTGACGAGGGTAGGTCTCAGAACCAGAAGGCATTTTTCGCGAAACTTTCCTGAAATATGTCTGAAGATATAACGTAAGTAAAAGGTTTTGACGTGAAAAAGCCACGACAGAAAGAGGGAATTCCACCTTTCAAGGCTCATGGAGAATGAAACTGAAAAGTAACAAACAAAGAAGAAGAAAAAAAAAAAAAAACGCCAGCAGAAAATAGATCCCAATAACTTTAATGGACTGGGAGGGTGGGGTAAAACAGAAAAGCATTTTTTAAAAATCGTATTGATCATCCCAAAGCAATGCACCTACTCTGTATCCGATGGGTGGTTGAAAAGGAGGCAGATCCTAAAGTTCCCGGTTTTTATAGTGCTTGAGCCGCAGGCCGAACCCGACCAAAATTAAGAGCACGTTTTCTCGTAAAATAAAGTCATCTACTTTATATGCATAAAATAGATGATCTTATTCATACAGAGAAAAATACCAACATAAAGCAGAATGCTTTGTTTCAATTTATTTTGGCGAACATTGGCCGTGGCTTTTATTTTTTTTTTTTGTGGGATGCTATTCAACACAAAACACATGGGCAAACCCACACAACATTATCAAATTCAAATACAACATAATTCAAATCATCAAAGGTTCACACATATATAGACTGCATAAAAAATGACCACCCCGGGTAAACCGTGGATGGTTACTTATTTATGGAAATTTATTTAAGCATACAACTAAAATTGGATGTTATCTACAAAGCTCAACTGCATGAATACATGTCAATCCACCTCAAGCATACGTAATGTTTCACATTCAGAGTTCACAGTTCAAATGTCACAAATTCAAAAGATCAGACCCAGGTTATATACCTCAGTCAATCCACATTAACCATACCTACTTGTTTCACATTCAGAGTTCACAGTTCAAGTGTCACAGTTTCACAAGATCATACCCAGGTTGTAGGCTTCAGTTGCTTTGGTGTGCGCAAATGCCACATGACAGTGAACCAATCACAATGGTTCAGAGTCTTCCCACACATGGGGGTGCACCCAAGCAACTGAACGACCCCCACGAACCAATTCGCCCTTCTAACTGAAACCATCGGGATATACCCGCCCTAGTTTCAAAGTGAAGAATTCAAGCCCCTTGTAGAGTATTTAGGAAGATGGAATTGCCCATCTCATTAAGATGGACCCCATCAGGCATCAAGAACTGAGAAATGCTATGAATTAAGTCTGGGTACTTGATGTAACAACCACCTAACTTTAACACAGTGGAAGCTGCAATACTATTCACCTTAATCCGGCATCTCTCCATGGCTTTACTATCCACAGAATGTCTCCATTCTAAACGTGGGAGTATTTGTGACCAAACAAGGGTTGACTATGGAAAATGGGTCTTAGTCGACTGTAATTGTGACCTGATTTTGGACAGGATTGTGTAAAGATCTAAAGGCCCAATCTAATTCCCCAACAATGAATGACCATGATGCCTGGTGCTTCTTCAAAATGTTTAAGCCAATTTAGTTTTTTATTTAACTTAAGTAACCTTAAACCTGAATATCCCTGCCACCAGATATTCATGTTCAATCTGTCCAGTCCTAGGCATGGCTCCCTGGTCTGTCTAGTGACTCCCTCATAGCATGTTTAATTATGGATGAACCTACACACCACACTTTAACTTCAGGAGATTCTACAATTCTGAGAGAGAATTAGTAAACACTACATCATATACGAGTGGAATTTATTTGCTAAACCCAGCATGTGTCTAATTGGACATCTAATGTATTTTTTGCATACCCTAGAACTCCACCGCTTTGCTTGCATCATGCCTTCTTGTGAACAGCCAGCCTCGAATGCAGCTGTGGCTGCTCCTATCCTAAATGAAGAGGCCCTAAAATGCCCTTTCTCTCCCAGAACCCCCAAAGCTCGGTTTAGTACTGAAGAGAACTGATGTCTAGTAAGTGGATTTTTACCCAAATGAATTAAAAGTGGGCCTACTATATGAGGTTTAATCCTCAAGTAATCAATCACGCTTGCAACTGGACACAATATACCCCCACCCCTATCTATGGCCAGAGAAACACCCCCCCCCCCCCCCACGTTGGTGAGATTTTGATTTTCTAATGTGCACAAACATTTTGGAGTAATTAGTTTCGAAAGTGACATATGTCACCGGTAAGATAGATTGGACATCATTCCCAACCGACAATGACAGCTCGCCAACTCTACGGAAAGCAAAAAAGGCTAGCGAAGATACTGCTTTAAACTTAGCTTCATAACTGTCAAAGCAAATGGATGGCAACACTTGAACAATTTTCGTAAGGAGCTGTAATGTGATGGGTAACAGATCATCAGCTGACCTGCTCATCCTTTTCATACCTTCTAGCAGTTTAACCACTAAGAAATGTTGTGTTATATCTGCCAAATTTTGAATTTTATATTGAAAACTAATGCCTGAAAGGTAGGTTCTGGCAGTGACATCTGATCAGAATATAGGGCTCACGGCGGATGTGACCGGTCGACAGGTGTTATTTCATCCTCCTAGGCACCTGATCCCACCTCTGATGTCTCCAGGGGTCCGTTTGTGCCCAACTATCTATTTTGTATTGCTTATAGGAGTTGTGAGATTAATCACTGTTCGCTACCTCCACCTTTCATTACAAATACTTGTGCAAATTATTTAGGATCCCCCATGTTTTGTGATTGTCATGAACATAATTTTATCCAATGAGGTGTGTGTGTAACAGGGAGGAAAACAATACAACGGAACAGACCAGGACTCGAAACCGGGTCTCTGAATCTTAAGTCAGGTATTCTACTGACTGAGCTATCTGGTCATCAGTGATGAATTGAAATTGTAATTAAAAGATTTATATAGCGCCCTAGAAACATTACTTTTCTAAAGCGCTTTACAAATGTGAAAGAAAAGATAATATAAAATCGATGTACACATACATGTGAATAAAATATTCATAGTGTCAGAATTAAAATGCATAAATATTATTATTGATATATAGCGCCAATATAGTGATATGATTACCCTAATAACATATGAAACAATTAAAACAACACTTAGGAATAATTAAATACATAAAAAAGGACAAAGGTATAATAACAAAGAGCAGTTTTGGTTTTGTTTTTGTTTTGTTTGTTAACAGCACTGTAAGAGCTGCATGTAAGAGCACTAAGTATATAAAAATAATCACAAATTAAAAGCTAATCTAAAGAGATGCGTTTTGAGATCCACTTTAAGATTAGACAATGAAGTACATTGTCTGAGTCTAAAAAGCAGAGAATTCCAGAGACTCGATGCAGCCTTGTCCAAACGTCGATCCCCATATGTTTGTGTACGTGTCCGAGGTACCTAACGAAGATGCAGAACCATGGCCAACTGCTACATTAATCCCTCCCTAAGTGGTTTGCATCCTCTAAGACACACAGTCCAGATTGTTTTGCCCCTGGTAGGATTTTCACCCGCAAGTCCACGAGTGGTCAACTGGATCAAAATTTGAACCCAGGTCCCCTTTATTTTGTTGGATGAAAATAACCAGTCAAAAATGATGGAAGATCTTTTTTTGGACATTTTTATCAACTCCTATATGCCGTGTGCTTGCTTAGTTACGATACTAGCAAACGACGTAACTGCTTTTATCATTTATTATCCAGTAAAGTTGAAAGATTTATCGTTCTTTGTACACCCGGGATCTAAAATAGTTTAACCGTTATTGGCAGTACATGTGTGCGTAATAAACTGTTAATTGCATGCGAGTGTGGAATTCTCCACTACCGCTTTTTTCAAATGTTGCTGAAATATCCTTTCTAGTTACCTGTACTGTGTTTATCCTACATAACGTAAACAACAATGCGCTTCAAGAAATAGTATAGCAAATAAGAAATGAAATGTGTATTTTTAATGGATTCATTTAATTCATGAAAAGATAATCTATAAAAATAGATATTTTTTTTATCAATTAGGATTATAACAAGTAAAATTAAAACAGTTCATCATTTCGTATGATTATCATGGCATTAGTTATTTGATCCAAGATTGCACATGGATTTCTTTAAAGGTAGACTTTGAACAGTCATGGACAATATATAATTTAAAATATGAATGAGCGCAGGTCGTCCTTTACAGTATGACTGTTCATTTTACTCTGTTTATAAAGACCTTAAAAGACACGATAAACTCCATCGTCTCAAATATTCGAAAGCCTTTCTAGTCTAAATCCTTAGATCTCATGTTTAAGCCTACATCTTCATTGAGTTTAGAGTGCATTTTATTGCAACCCATGTTTTTTTTTTTGTTTTTTTTTACACTTTACTTCTTTCTAGATCTAGATAATTTATCATAACAATACCCCGCGATAAGTCAGGATATAATCCATACAATAATTAAATAGATTATCACAGGTCATATTTCAATTGCATTGTGTATCACTATAGAATAGACACATAATTTAGTATATTGCTGACTAAAAAATAATGCATGTATCCAGTCTTAAAACAAATTAGAATGTTATATTTCAAGCATTATCTCTCATTAACTATAGGAACTCAATATGGTTACCATTGTAATTTGAAATGTATCCAACAGAAAACCCACTTTTTTCAGATGAATTTTAACCCAATACACGCATTACTCCTCTAAAAAATTAAAATACATACATTTATTTTGGATGCAAAAACATTAATCTGCCATATATTCTGATTATAAGATCTCTTAAAAGCAATCATTACTCTATTCTTTGAAGATTAATTGTATCTTTACGTCCCTCTTGGTCCTCCGTGGCCGAGTGATTAGAGCATCGCTTAAAATCGCACGGCCTCTCACCTCTGTCGGCGTGGATTCGAATCCCGCTGGTGCCGGTAAGTGAAAACATTTCGTAGCTTACTTTCGGACAGTCGGTGGTCTCTTCCCAGGTACATTGTATCTGGGTTCTCTCTTCCACCAATAAAGAAGTAGGCGGCACCATATAACTGAAAAATTGTTGAGTGTGGCGGAAAACATCAATCAATTAATCAATTATGTCCCTCTTGAAATTGTTCACTCATATGGAGACGTCACCATTGCCGATAAAGGCAATATTTAGGCTATGCTCGTTGATTATAACCTTTGAACAGGGGGATCTTTATCGCGCCATACCTGCTGTGTGTCCAGGGGTCCGTGTTTGCCCAACTATCTATTTTTTATCGCTTGTAGGAGTTATGGGAATGATTACTGATTGTTATTTTCACCTTTCATGTAATACTGATTTCAGACAATATTTAAAGTAACAAAATGAAATGTATACTATATATGCAATTTTCAATGTATCAGTATTTTAAAGCTCTCTGAATATGCATTGAGACACACAATTTTAGAATTTATATCGTCTGACAGTCACACAGTATAATTAATGGTTAATAACAGTGCAAATATTAATTATGATGATTTTTTTCCTAAGCATCATCCTAATGACCAGTGCAAGTTATAATGGGCTGCGAGCCAATAAGTTCAAGAGCAATTTGCCTTAAAAATTAGCAAGAAAGGTAAAATATTTTCAAAGGAATTTTCTATTTTAACTCATACATCTGTAAAGACATTTCTTCGGATATTAGGTATTCATGGTTTTTCGATATTTGAATATATAGATATATTTTACAGTGTTGATGTCATATCCCATGGACCCCACAACTTCAAAGGTTACAGAGAAAATTCAAGAACTTCTGCAAAATATGGGACTTTGATAGAATACATAAATGGCTTATAGGAACCTACTATTGTCAAGTTCAATTCTTCAAGAGGTGATTTGGGAATGCTTCAACATTTTAAGTTATAAAAAGGACAGTAGTTTATCTCTGCTGGCTGAATCTTCTCTCTCCTCTCATACACCGAGCGCAATTCATGATGTCTATGTTCTGTTCATTCTTTCTCCTCCATACCATGCGGTATATGAAAGGGGGTGGAGTGTAATTTCGAGACTTCAGGATACACTTGCCTTAACAAATATAAATCATATATCAATTTTTGTGTGTGGATGTTTATGTGGGAGAATTCAAATATCAAACATCAAATATGATGAGGTATGATACATTTATATTCTGAGTGGTTAGAGCATCGCGCTGAAAATCACACGGCCTCTCACCTCTGTCGGCACGGGTTTGAATCCCGCTAGCGCCGGTAAGTGGAAAAGTTTTTCAGTTTACTTTCGCAAGGTGGGTGATCTCTTCCCAGGTACATTGTATCTGGGTTCTCTCTTCCACCAATATAACACTGGGCGCCACCAGATAACTGAAATAGTGTTACGTATGTCGGAAAACATCAATAAATCAATTAATCAATCTGAATGTAAGTACACAAGGGTCAACAACGAGAACTACAATAAAGTATAAGCTGAAATTTGAAATACATACTTCTGTATTATATTTATTAATTTAAAAAAAAATGTTACAATGACTCTTCGAATTTCAGCAATTCTTTTTTTATAATGGATTGTATACAATATCTTTTAATAACCCTTTTTTCTTAAGAAAACGCAGAGTTTGTTAGAACGGGGTGGGATTAAGAAGTTTTTGCTAGTTCCATATTGAACCCCATTATAGTGCATACTTTTTTCTGATATTTAACTTACTAATAGACTAACCACTTAATGAATTGAAATAATTTAACTTACTGATAGACTAATCACTTAATGAAATAAAATGAGAAATTTGATGAATATTTAAAGCAATAGTATGACTCTGTGTGCAAATATTGTGCATAATTTTAAGGTAATTAGCCAATGCAGCTTTGTGAATGCTGAACTTGAAATTGATGTGTAATATACAATCATATGAAAGGGTCTTTGAAACCATATGTGACAAGTCATGATCCTTTTTGCAATTAAAATGTTACTTATTTTTCGTCACATTTTACGCTTTACAAAGACTAAAGAAGGTGTTTTTGAAATTGCCATATTTCTAAAAAATGAGGTCGATTATCTAGTTTGATTCTTTGGTATGTTTTATATCAAAGCTTCATCATAAACATATATCAAAGCAAAAAAGAATTCAATTGTTATTTTTTATTATTATTAACTTATTGATCTCAACCTTAAACAGATTCTAGTGTTTCTCATATTCCATTTTATTTTCGACATGCTATTTTCTATTAAACAATATACATGTAAACAAAAACATGACACAGACATTGTTTCCATAAAAAAGAATTGTGAGAACTATATCTCACTTGTAAGTCAAAAACTGATATGCAAATTTTAATTGAGCATTAGAGATTCTTTAGTTAAGCATTGTAAACAATAAAAATGGCAAAATAAAATTGGATTACATTTTAGCATAATGTGACATTTACTAATAGCATGCTCTGTAATTGTTTAAAGTGTGTTGAATAGGTGCATCAAAGGCACATTATTGATTTAGTGTGTATGTACGTGTGTACTATGTACACACTACCGTAGTCATAGTGTAGGTAAATAATGTAATAATTAACACATTTTTAGGAAGTCATTGTATATTGACACACATTATTTTTTTCTCTCTCCAACAAAAATGTAGCAGTGATTTTATTAATACAAATACTAGTTTTGCAGCGTAAGGTAGAATCCTCAAACCTGTTTATCATGTAGGGGTGTTTTCAAATAAAATAATCTTCTAACCTAGCAAACATGGAGAGGTAACACCCGAACCCCAACCCCCGATTTCAATCGATACTATTATTCGACAAGGAATTGTCAACAGTGTATATTATGGAGAGGCGCTTTTTGTGTAAAATAACTGAAATATGGAGAGGTGGCCTCCCCCATCATATTCATTCATTTTATGTTCTATAAAAGAACGAATCCTACCACCTGTATGTATTGCAGAGGTCTTTTTCATGAAATAATCCCTAAGCCTTACACATATGGATATATGACCCCTATCCCCGTTTCGTAAAGTCGACAATACAATTAGAACAAATACATGCAAATACACGGCGGGTGTGACCGGTCAACAGGGGATGCTTACTCCTCCTAGGCACCTGATCCCACCTCTGGTGTGTCCAGGGGTCCGTGTTTGCCCAAATATCTCTTTTGTATTGCTTATAGGAGTTATGAGATTGATCACTGTTCGTTATCTTCATCATGCATTACTTATTTTATCGCTGTTGTATATTTTGATTGAATTCAATGATACGAAACACAAGTGGCAACTTCTAGAAATACAAAAGAGGGTGGTAAGAGAGAACAGACAGCATAATTACGAAAGACACCAAAAGATAAAGATGACATTTTAGCATCTTTTGCGTTGATGAAAATTGGAAATGACCTTTTCATTGTGTGAAAGTTCTTGACATACCACCATTCATTGACCTTTTCTGAAACTAAAGGTGGAAAATCACCTTTTGGAGAATAAACGATTATGAAAAGATGGAGGTCCATCTTTTGTCAATATTCCATTTCAAAAAATAGGTGATAAAAGGCGATTTTTCATGCAGTTTGTATTACAATTATATTTTAGCACATTTGACATTTACTAATTATCATTCTATGTAATTTTTTGACCTGTGTGGAATGGATGAATAAAAGACAAACTATGGTCAAACTGTTACTCTGGGTGTTCTTATCTAGCAACCATAAATTCATTTCTCAATGAAATTGATCAATATGATTGTGGTATTTTTGTAGCATTGTAAAAGATTCATTAGCTAATACATTTAGAAGTTTCTATTTTTAGCATAATTTAGTGAGGGGGTGATGATACATGTATATAATCATCTTTCACAGAAAAACGTGCAGATATATGACCTTTGACCCATGTATACCTATTTGTGGTCATAGGGTACCATTACAAACTTTCTAAATATTATCCGTCAGATCCCTAACGCAATGCTACATGTATGTCACATGCCCATCACTTGTATACATTCCAACTGATTTGAAGAATATCGTTATTTTGTCTCTAAAAAACCTCTAAAATATGCCAGTAGCAAAAGACTTAAAATGAAGTAATAAAACACAATTCAGAGCAGTTCAAATCGTACCGGAACGCGATTAATTGTTTTAGAATAATCATTAAATATTATTCATTGCCCCTTGGTGCTTTAAAACACGACCAATTGATCTCATTTAAAATGCACTTTTATCCAATGTTTCATTTTTCAAAATGTGTTCTTTTAGTATGTTATATAATTTTCACTCATAGATTCCAAGAACGGTTTGGTAAAATACTAGAACCTCTGAATTGTTAATAAACTCCAATAAAATAGCCCATGCGTTCATTTGAAGTACATTAAAGGGATGGGGACGAATTTCAGATGAGAGATGGTCGCATTAGCATTATATATTGATATTAATGAGTCTTTTTTTTCCTAGTAGTTCCAAAATACCGGGGACGTGATTCCACAAACTACGTAGACACAGCACCTGGTCTTATTCTATAATATCTATGTCAGTTAGCATTTACTTTTTTATTTACTACAATTCACTGTATGGATGTGCTAAAACTGTCTTCAATTACTACAGCGTATTTCCTCTCTCGCATATTACATGTAAAACTGTCCTCAATTACCACAGCCTAATTCCACTCTCGCATATTACATGTAAAACTGTCTTCAATTACCACAGCCTAATTCCACTCTCGCATATTACATGTAAAACTGTCTTCAATTACCACAGCCTAATTCCTCTCTCGCATATTACATGTAAAACTGTCTTCAATTATCACAGCCTAATTCCGCTCTCGCATATTACATGTAAAATTTGGCTTAGTTATAAATTATATTAAAAAAATTCTACTGTATTCCGAATCCAGTAATAGCGCTTGCCTACTCATAAATCATATACCAAAAAATGTATGACTAAGTCAGTGGTTTTTTTTCTCTATGTCATTTCAATATGATATAATCTCCTGGATTTTATTTTGAAATATGATATGAAAATCAATGTGGAATTCCTTTTCGTACCAAAGCTTTCCTCTTCAGAGGAGATCTGCTATTCGTGACCTGTGACTTAACTTCTAAATACTGAGACTCTGACTATCTAGGGGGACTTCGTTTCGTCCTCGGGTTTGAAAGAGGCTTATCGACTTGTAATCCAACGGAGAAATTTTCAACTCTCATGACGCATTGTGACATTTGAACTATACCCCAAACTAGGTCTGCCTACTACAAGATTATTGTGGTAGCAATATGTCTGTCTTGAAATTATGCTTCGCATGTGTTAGTTTGAAGATGATGGATGTGAGTGTCTGGAGTATTATACATGGGAGTAAGAAAGAACATTGGAATATTGAGACTACTTACCAGGCACGTACTTGGGTAGGAAACAAAGCCACCCCTGATGACTTCTGTGTGAAAATTCTGTTCAGTTATGTAGAATTCAAAAGGTATCAAAACTTTGATTTGAAAGATAATGACACCGGTCTGTCAATAATATCACGTGCGCGAAATGAATTCAAAGATTTCAGTTCACAGGCGAACAAATCATTCCAGGTGACAAACTATTTGGAACAAGAGTACTGGAAGGGTTTGGAACATACCTGTCATATGCTTATTGCAAGTGTTTTCTGAAACCATGAGTTGAAAAACCTGATTGAAAGTACTATCAGGCATAACCAAGCTGCGACATATTTTATTTTGTATACTATCAATAAAGGACTTAGCTTAAAAATGTGACATAACGTAGAGAGACAAACCAACAGATGCGTTTGTAAAATATTTCCTTGCAATTGTCTAATCTCAACAACTTCCCATTTTTGCAAATTACAACGAAAGTTAGAAATTTGTTCATAATTAAAATTCTTGCAATATGCACAACTTTAAGTTGTTTACAAAAGTATTTGTTATAAATGTGTGTAAGAAGTGTTAAACGGATTAACTATGCACTAAGTTTACAATATTTCCTCAAAGGTCAACGAGTTCAACATCCTGTAGTCTTCTCAGAAATTGACGAAACTCAATTTCCTTCCCATATTCACATTTTAAATACCCGTACAACACTATGCATAATAAAATGCTCCTCTTTTGAACCTTTAATGGGAGTTAGGTGTATGTGTTACGAGATTAATATATAGCTATCTTAAATTTTTTCACACAGAAATAATATGCTCTTGATTTAGTATTTCCTTAAAGCTAACTAAATTCAACAACCCGCGAGTAGAATTTTGTCAACATATGAAGAAAACGAAAATACCTGCCATACACATGTTTTCAATACCCATATAACATTCTATAACACAAGAAGGTCCTCGCTCAATTGACAGTTAAGATTAAATTCCTAATAAAGTTACAACCTTCAGCAGTGGAGGTCAAAATCGATCAAATGTCGAATATGATCTATAGTGACCCAAAATATAGCCACATAACAAGTCTCAGTTTGATATGAGAAAGAAACGCCCACATGTGTTCATGTCATCAGCTCCACGAAATTTTGTAATATATTTTGTAATATATTTTCCTATGCGAAAAAAAATGAACCTGTGTTTAGGTTTTAACACTCTCCGTACCATACCGTTTAATATGACCGATAGCGCGTAAAAACAGGACAACCCAAAAGGGTGTATCTAAATCTTTGATTGATTGATTGTATATTGTTTAACGTCCCTCTCGGGAATATTTCACTAACATGGAGACGTCACCATTACCGGTGAAGGGCTGCAAAATGTAGGCCTATGCTCGGCGCTTACTACCTTGAGCAGGGAGCGATCTTTATCGTGCCACTCCTGCTGTGACGCGGGACCTTGGTTTTTACGGTCTCATCCGAAAGGACAATCCATATAGTAACCTCTTACAACAAGCAAGGGGTGCTGAGGACCTACGGACATAAGATTTATATTCGATTCCCGTATGATGTTTATATTATATATAAAGTGTTCTCTATTTTAACTAGGTAAAAATGAGGTAAGTAAATAGAAGCATTAATCTTTTTAAAACGTATTTGAAATGAAAAATGTCTTCGTTTGAATATGACAATTGGTAGTCTGCGAAAAATACGATACCAGCCTTTACAGATCTCGCTATATACTTAATTTTGTCCACTCACATGTGGACCTATGAAAAGTAGAGGGTTGTAAAATAAAATATGAGGCTTTAAAGTTCTAGTATTTATTGACAATTGCATCCAATTATCTGAGCTTTTCTTCTGCTTTGATATCTGTATTCACTGTATAAGCTATGTTTAAATTTTGATGTGCATTTATTACTGTCAAAAAACATTTAATGCGATGATTCCGTTCCTTTCCACACGATACCAATGCCTGTGTTGATCTTAGCATTTAATGGCTATCATCATATTTCGCAGATTTTTCAGAGTTAGAAATGACAAGAAATGTAAATCTCTAATTTCCATCTTTTTTTGATAACATGTTTATTAAACATTTGGGTAAAAATATTGAATTTTGCACACATGGAACGTGGCCCGTTGCAAGAAAATGAAGTCAGAGTTGAATAGATAGAACAAGACTGTTAATAGTGAAACAAATATATAATAACGGGGGTGGGGGGGGGGGGGGGGGTAAGTGTTAATATCGCGTACTTAAAAATGCCTCGCAAATGTAAAACAAAATGCATGTGTTAATTAAGATTTTGAATACTTTAGAATTTAGTGAAACGGAACGGACCCAGATAATGCTAGCAACTATTTCAACTTGTTAGTAACCTCGCAAATTTACAGTCTATTTCTGTGAGGTTTTTACTCGCCATTATCATTTATGCAGAAAATTGTGCACTGACCACGATTGTGTTTTTGATTAACAACTCCTCTTATTTTCAGAATGATCAACTAATAAAGCAAAGAAAACACGGTACCAATCCCAATGCACCAGATGCGCATTTCGACAAAAGATGTCCCTTCAGTGATGCTAAAGACGATATTTTGTGCATTGCAATTACCCCTGAGAAAATTTCAAAAGTAATGAAAGGCGAATATAACAAACAGTGATCACTCTCACAACTCTCACAAACTATACAAAATAAAAAACAACGCATAATTTTAGAGAGCTTTTATTATAGAAAACATTTACAGAGCCAATTGAGTATACAAAAGCTCTAACCATACATTAATGTTTGAGGTTAAGCAAACTGTGATTTTTATTAAGAAATACATTTTGTCTGGATTTTTGGGTATTATCTTATTTCAACTACAGTCCAGCTGGACATGTCATTACTGGTGATGTTGATATAATTGAAAATGAGGGCCTCAAATCACTTATTCTTAAAGGTCCTAAATACAGAGAACTTCGGTCTTTTAATTGGCGACAGAACTTCATCTCCATTATGAGTTCTGTCGAAGATTATGCCAGACGATGGGCTAAATATGAAAAAGAAGAACTTGATACATTGTCAGAATGGGTTAAAAGCATAAGAGGGATATTAAAATCCCGCTTTAGACACATGAAAACAAAAGTACGTACCATCTATCCTTCTGTGTTTAGTAAACCAGAAGTGATAAAAGAATTAGATAGGTTACATGAGGAATATGTTTTGGTTCCAGCTGACAAAGCTAGTAACAACATTGTCTTTGTTTGTAAGACTCATTATTACAACTGTATTTTAAACGAACTTGGCATTAATTCCACTTTTGGTAATCATACTTATACTCTAACTGCCCTTTCAAAAGACGAAATTCTTCAAAACCATGCTTCAGTTTTAGACAATGTAATATTCCAGTCAATGGGTCGAATGAATATGAGTTACCGTACCTATACTGGATTCCTAAACTACATAAAAACCCTTACAAACAAAGATACATTGCTGGATCCAGTAAGTGCTCTACCAAGCCCCTATCTTTGCTCCTTACGAAAATGTTAACAGCTGTGAAGGAGAAACTTCAAACTTACTGTGCGACTACATATGCCAGAAGTGGTGTTAATCAAATGTGGATTCTAAAAAATTCTAAAGAACTTTTAGTCAACTTGAAATCACAGAATTTTTCCCAAATCAATAGCATTAAAACCTATGACTTTTCAACACTATACACGACCATTCCTCACGATAAATTAAAGACTATACTTTTTGACATCATAGACAGTTGCTTCTTCAACAAAAACGGAAAACGGAAATATTCATATCTAGTGATCAGTCATTCAAAAACGTTCTTTGTTAAACACCACTCTGATTCCACGCAAAAGTACTCTGAAGTTGAAATAAAAAATAAGCTAGAGTTCCTCATTGACAATATCATCGTCGTCTTTGGTGATCAGGTCTTCCAACAGTCTGTTGGAATTCCCATGGGCACGAATTGTGCTCCTTTGTTATCTGACCTGTTTTTATATTCATATGAAGCAGAACTTCTACGTGAGAAGAAAAATCTCTCGCTGTGACCTTCAATTCGACTTTTAGATATATCGATGACGTTTTGTCTATTAACAATGATATCTTCCATTCATATGTCGATTTGATATATCCCTGTGAGCTCAAAATAAAGGACACCACAGAGTCGTCCACTTCTGCTTCATACTTAGATATTTTATTGAAAGTAGACATTAACGGCAAACTAACAACTCAACTGTATGACAAACGGGATTATTTCAGCTTCTCCATCGTCAACTTCCCACATTTATGTAGCAATATTCCATTATCACCTGCATATGGTGTTTATATATATCAACTGATTCGATATGCAAGAGCTTGTTCTGGGTATAGTCAGTTTTTAAATCGAGGTAAGCTACTGACAAACAAGTTGATGATACAGGGATTTCAACAGTCTCGATTGAAGTCAGCATTTCGCAAATTCTATGGTCGTTATAACGATCTAGTTCGTCAATACAACCTCGCATTGGGTCAAATGCTGTCTGATGTGTTTCATACCAATTGTTAAGCCGTTCTTGGCACACTGATTTGACTGCGGATAACTCCGTTTACCTGATCAGAATATGGGGCTCACGGCGGGTGTGACCGGTCAACAGGGGATGTTTACTCCTCCTAGGTACCTGATCCCACCTCTGGTGTGTCCAGGGGTCCGTGTTTGCCCAACTATCTATTTTGTAATGCTTGTAGGAGTTATGAGATTGATCACTGTTCGTTATCTTCACCTTACATGTAGATTTAATTCGATTTAAAGAACATTGTCATTTAGTCTTTAAACACCTTTAAGATGTGCAGTTAGCGAACTGGTTATAATGAAGAAATAAAACGCAATTCAGAGCATTTCAAATCGTTCCGGAAGGCGATTAATTATTTGAAAATACTCATTTGATATTGAGTTCTCCTAGATGATTGACATTTTTGTCCAGATTGTTTGGTAAATCTTATACATGTAGATTTATATCAGTTTAAGAATATTGTCATTTAGTCTTTAAAAACCTCTATACTATGCCGCTAGCGGAAGGGTTATAAGAAAGAAATCAAATGCAATCTAGAGCATTTTAAATCATCCGTGAAGACGACTAATTGTTTCAAAATAATAATTTGATATTCATTGCCCCTAGATGCTTGAAAACACGATGAATTGATCTCATTTAAAGTACATCTTTATGAAATGTTACATTTGTTAAATGTTGACTTTTAATATGATAAATAATATCTACTCATAGATTCCAAGAAATGTTGGGTAAAAGACTAGAACCTCTGAATTCTTAATGAACACCAATAAAAATAAATGGACTCGTTTGAAGTACCTTGAAAAGTGGACAGGAATGAAGCTGAAATGGAAAACAAATGTCGTATTACCATTATATATTGATATTAATTAGTGTTTCCTCTCCTGGCAGTCCCACGATACCGCTAACGTGATTCCAGAAACCACGCAGATATAACACCCGGTCTCATTCTATGATCTATAAATTATGTCAGCTAAATATCTTTTTATTCACTGTAATTCGCTGTATGGAACCAAAAAAAAAAAAACGTCTACAATTACCACAGAGAAATTCCTCTCTTGCATATTACATGAAAAAAAAAAATAGAATCCACCACTGCTACTTGCTTGGTCATAAATTAAAGCCATTTGTTCTCTTGTATTTCAAATCTACTATTCTTACTTATTTGGATATAGTTTATATGTCTCGCAAAATGCATATTACTAATCTAGTGTTTATTTTTGTTTTCGATTACATTTCCATATGGAATAATATCCTGCATTTTCTTGAAAAAAAAAAGAAAAACAATGTGGAATTATTCCTCGTACCAACGCTTTCCTCTTCACAGGATCCGTGTCTACCGAGTCTCTGACTGTCTTGGGGAACTTTGTTTCATATTCAGTGTAAAACGAGTCTACCTGAGTTGCAATCCAACAGAGATAGTTTAACTCTGATGACATATTGTGACATCTTTTAGTTGTACAAACCCTTAGAAAACGAGGGACCATACTATTTGCATTTGTCGGTCAGTCGTACTGTAGAACAAGTCTTAATGTATTAATAAGTATCCACTCTAGCATAATAACAATACTGATACTAATAATTATAGTAATAACAATGATAGTAATAATAATAATAATTACAATAATAATATTAATGATAATAACAGCATTAATGTATTAGTAAGTATTCCCTCCATATCTACAAAACGGCAAGAGTCAATTGACTCCGGATCAAAGAAGATACCTGCTCAATATTTTGGATCTTTTGACAGTGGGTACCTGATCCCGATATTGAATTTAATTGTTTTGGCACTTCTATCAATTGAATGACACATGAGTAACCATAACCTAGGTATCGGTTACACCCGCCATGTGTATAACCCTTTTCAATTTTGCACCACGGGAGAGGACATACAAATGTACATTTTTTTCTGAATCACTTCTTGATTTTAGGAAGAAGTTAGATGCAGACAAGAATAATCAATTCTTTTTTTTTCAAAGCGGAGGATGGTAACCAAAGGATGATTTCTTCCCTAACATTATTGACAATTAAAATGTAAAAGCTAAAAAGGTATAGTTTGTCCAAACTTCACACAGGTAAACTCATAATCGGCTACTCGGTTGTTATCGGATATTGTTTGACTGGTAAGTTTACTATTTCAAACTATATGCGATTGACGACCGGTTTACATTGAACCGTAAATATCAAAAGTCAAGGAAATTGTGCTGCTATATTCTATAGTGTTGATCTAGAAGAATAAGAAATTCAAAGTGTTCAATTATCAATTTTGTTATTTTCGTCACAATTTGTTTTATATATGAGGTGAATATACCGAACAGTGAGCAATCTCGACACTCCTATCAGCAATACAATATAGAGAGTTGGGCAAACACGGACCACTTGATACAAACAGATGGAATTAGGTGCCTAGGAGGGGTAAGCATCCCCTGTCAACCGGTCACACCCGCCGTGAGTCCTATATCTTGATCAGGTAAACGGAGTTATCCGTAATCAAAATCAGTGTGCCCAAAACGGTCTATCAATTGAAATGAAATACATCAGACAGCATTTGATCCATTGATAGGTTGTATTGGCAAATTAGATCGTTATAACAACCATACAATTTGCAAATGTTGACTTTAGTCGAGACTGTTGAAATCTCTGCACCATGAACTTGTTTGTCAGTAGCCTGCCTCGATTTTAAAACTCATCATACGGAGAACAAGATCTTGCGTATCGAACCAGTTGAGAGATAAAAACAACATATGCAGGCGATATAAAATATTGCTACATAAATATGGAAAGTTGATGATGGAGACGCTTGCAATCAGTCTGTTTGTCAACAAACTGGGTTGTTAGATTGCCGTTAATATCTATTTTCAATAAAACATCTAAGTATGAAGCAGAAGTGGACGACTTGGTGGCTTCTTTTATTTCGAGTTTAAACGGATATATAGAATCGACCTATGAATGGAAATTATCATCATTAATAGTTAAAACATCGTGGATATGTCTAAATGTCGAATGAAAGGCCGTGACAAGAGAATTCTTCTTCTGACGTATTAGTTTTTGGATCAATTCTGTCTCATAGAAATATAAAAACAGGTCTCACAAGAACATGCTACAGACAACATCTTTGGTCGGTATTTCAAAAACTACACTGGCTGCCTGTAAAGCAACGCATTGTGTTTAAAGTGCTGATAACCATACATAAGTCACTACACTCTTTCTCAGCATCAATATGCATGAGAGAGTAATGTCCTGTGTACCAGCCACATAGGACCTTGAGATCATCATCTGACCAATGAAAACTGTGGAGTAAGCTGCCATTGGAACTTCGAAAAATTGAAGCGCATGTAGCCTTCCGCAAGAACGTAGAAACATTCTTGTTCAAGCGTGAATATGCCCTGTGAATGTACAATCCATCCAATATCAAGGACCACATGTGTAATCTCTTACAAACTGTGTGCCTATTATATCCTGTCTACTCAAAGTCAACGACTTCGTCATCTTGCTACCATGTTGTATGTAAAGTATACCTATTGTTTTATCATTTATTTTATAGCTTTTGTAGGTCTTTTATTGGTATATTGTCATTTATTATTAGTACAAACATTGTAGAGTGCAAATAAACTATTTGTAATTTTGCGCTTTATGAATGAATCAAATACTATTGATAATAAATAACACATGAATGTGAGGGGACTCTTAGACGGAATCCCTGTCATGGATATCGTTCACCTAAAAAAAAAAAAAAAAGTATATATGATGTCACGTTTGATTCACTTTTACCGTACGTCAACAGACAATTAGGTCCACATCATATTTGTACAAAACTTTACGCTGTTCCATTGATAGTTTTACATATGTTATTTGAAAAAGCCACAGTTAGTCTATACTTGGATTTTTCAACACCTGAATATAGACTGAACTCTATGATTATAGACGTTGCCTATCACAGACTCTTTAAACCAACACGGGTCATGGACGATATTCCTTCCAAACCATGCCACCAGTTCCTTAAGATCAAATTTACAAACAAAGGAATATATGCCGTCAACACAAGCAACATTCTTTGTCATAAAAGGGTTCAGTCGTGTATTCAGACTTATTTCACGTTCAAGTCTACACCCTGTATTTCCTACAGCTATACTTCTCCTATTGCATCCAAACTTTTTAATTATAAGCAAACTTTGTAGTGCCTAGAGATATATCTAGACCATCTTATACGTAATCCACCAACGTGTTCTTGTTCTTCATTTTCTTTCAACTATAGTCCAGCTGGCCATGTCATCACTGGTGATGTTAATATAGTTGAAAATGAGGACCTCGAATCACTTATTCTAAAAGGTCCTAATTAAATACAGAGAACCTCGGTCTTTTAATTGGCGACAGAACTTCATCTCTATTATGAATTATGTCGAAGATTATGTCAGAGGATGGGCTAAATATGAAAAAAAGAACTTGATACATTGTCAGAATGGGTTAAAAGCATAAGAGGGATATTAAAATCCCGCATTAGACATACTAAAACAAAAGTACGTACCATCTATCTTTCTGTGTTATGTAAACCAGAAGTGATAAAAGAATTAGATAGGTTACATGAGAAATATGTTTTGGTTCCAGCTGACAAAGCTAGTAACAACATTGTCTTTGTTTGTAAGACTCATTATTACAACTGTGTTTTAAACGAACTTGGCATTAATTCCACTTTTGGTAATCGTACTTATACTCCAACTGCCCTTTCAAAACAGGGAATTATTCAAAACCATGCTTCAGTTATAGATACATTTAATATTCCAGTCAATGGGTCGAATGAATATGAGTTACCGTACCTATACTGGATTTCTAAACTACATTAAAACCCTTACAAACAAAAATATGTTGCTGGATCCAGTAAGTGCTCTACCAAGCCCCTACCTTTGCTCCTCACGAAGATATGAACAGCTGTGAAGGAGAAACTTCAAACTTACTGTGAGAGTACATATGCCAGAAATGCTGTTAATCAATTGTGGATTCTGAAAAATTCTAAAAAACTTTTAGTAAATTTGAAATCGCAAAATTTTCCCAAATCAATAACATCAAAACCTATGACTTTTCAATACTATACACGACCATTCCTCACAATAAATTAAAAACTAGACTTTTTGACATCATAGACAGTTGTTTCTGCAATAAAGATGGAAAAAGGAAATATTCATACCTAGTGATCAGTCATCCAAAAACTTACTTTGTTAAACACCACTTTCATTCCACGCACAACTACCCTGAAATTCAAATTAAAAAATATGCTAGAGTTCCTCATTGGCAATATCTTCGTGGTCTTTGGTGATCAGATTTTCCAACATACTGTTGGAATTCCCATGGGCACAAATTGTGCTCCTTTGTTAGCTGACCTGTTTCTATATTTATATCAATATTCATATGAAGCAAAATTTATTCAAACACTTATACGCGAGAAGAAATTTTTTGGTGTGGCCTTCAATTCGACATTTAGATATATCGACGACGTTTTGTAAATTAACAATGATAACTTTCATGCATATGTCGATTCGATATATCCCTGTGAGTTGTCCACTTCTGCGTCATACTTAAATATTTTATTGAAAATAAACATTAACGGCAAACTGACAACTCAACTATATGACAAATGGGATGATTTCATCTTCTCTATCGTCAACTTACCATATTTATGTAGCAATATTCCATTATCACCTGTATATGGTGCTTATATCTCTCAACTGATTCGATACACAAGAGCTTGTTCTGCGTATGATCAGTTTTTGAATCGAGGCAAGCTACTGCCAAACAAGTTGATGGTACAGGGGTTTCAACAGTATCGATTGAAGTCAGCATTTTGCAAGTTCTATGGTCGTTATAACGATCTAGTTCGTGAATACAACCACATTTGGTCAAATGCTGTCTGAGAAGTTTCATACCGATTGTTAGACCGCTCTTGGTACACTGATTTGACTATGGATAACTCCGTTTACCTGATCAGGATATATGGCTCACAGCGGGTGTGACCGGTTGCTAGAGGATGATTACTCCTCCTAGGCTAGTGATCCCACCACTGGTGTATCCAGTGGTCCGTGTTTGCCCATCTATGTATTTTGTATTGCTTATAGGAGTTATGAGATTGAACACTGTTCGTTATCTTCACGTTTCATGTTATGTTTTTTCTTCTAATATTGTTATTACATGTACATACGATGGATTATAATCACATACAGTGTATTTTCATTTGTTTGATTCGTTATATTGGAGAACTTAGGTGAGATCAACTTTATATAAGTACTAGACACTACATTAGTAGTGATACATAAATGGTGGACTGTAAATATAAAGCTTGCATTATCAATAAATTAAAGTATTTTACTCTTTTTGTTAGTGTATGGAGATGGGTATTTTAGAATGTTGGTGGAACATTTCTCTGATATTCTAAAGGGAGTCAGAATGAGTGTTGAAGAAGCTGAGTTGGAATTAACTCCACTAAAAAAGTAAGTCTTTGATAGATATTGTAAATTATCAATTCCATAGTTACTGCATAATCAAATGACATGAAAACAAATCTTACAGTAAAATAATATTCATATGAATGGAAAACAAATAGAGAGATCCTTTATTTTCAGTGATATGAAGAATTCATCATTGCTTGACTGGGTAGAAGTGCACAGACGGTTTAGTGATGAATATCCCAACACATTGGCAGTCATGAGTTTGATTTTAACAATTGCACCATCTAGTGCACAGGCAGAAAGAGGCTTCAGTCAATTGAAACTAGTTAAACAAATATCAGATATAGGCTTGGACAATCATCACTTAACAATGTCCTAGCAATTAAGTTTTTATCAGCAGATATTAAGGAATATAACCCCAGTAAAGCAAGTACTCACTAGAGTACATGTTCCTTGTTAACAAGGAAACCAAATACTAGAGTTAAAAGATGTGAAAATAAGGACTCTAATCAGGGTGTGGAGTCTGTTGATGAAATAGTGGTGGTAAATGATACAAATGTTACAGTGAGTGTTGAAAACAGTAACCATCTCATCATTCCACGTGATGGCGATCATAGTATTGATTTTGGTGAAAGTGAATCTGCAAAACATGATGAGAGTGATGATGAGAGAGAAGTGATTGAAATGATTATGGAAATGGAATTGGAATATAATTGATTATTTGAATAACTAGCAAAGTGACCTGATGTTTCTTTTTTTTTTCATTTAGATAGTTTCATATGTGTGTGCTACTAAAATTTCGTGTGGGCTCAAATATGCTTTTATTTAGGGGCCCTCTTGACCCCTAATGTATTCAAGCGAAGTTGGAACCCTGATATGTGTTGCGTCTTCTACACTGTACTTTCAGTAGTGTCCTAACTTTTGGGTAAATCTCTTCCAATTTCATGTCCCCTTTGCCTTGCCAAAATATGGTAGCATTATGGCGGTCTAACTCAAGGTTGGCACCAAATGAGGATTGTCTAGCATAACAAAAAGCAAGCTTAATTATGGACCACCTAATGATCCATATTCTTTTTGGATTAACAATGTGAATATTCATTTCATTAGTATACTTTGGTCCCCGTCCTGAGTTCGAGGCACAACAATATAGTGAACCTTATCTTTCCAATGTACTTCAACAAGCAACGATATTTCCACTGGCCCCTACCAGAAATATCTTGTTCGCTAGTTCCCAAGACCAAACAAAGGAAGCTGCCGCGATGCGGAGAGAATGGGTTTTCTATACTCGTTTTTCTAACTCTAAATTACTGATAGACAAATAAAAAACAGACGTGACTTGGTATATAGTCACTGGTCTGTCCAAAAAGTGACAACAATTTTGCTGGAGGATTGGGTCCTAATTGCATAAATGATCACATAGTGCGCACTGGGCATATAGTAGAGAATAGCGTTAGAGTTGCCCCTGGTCAGTTATTAGTGTCTAAGGAAATCGGAACTGTATTAGTGTGTTCTAGGTAGATTGCATCCTTAGCGTTAACAGCATGGACAGGTTCATGCGCTGAATTCTGAACCAGTTTTTCCATTCTAAAATACCCGAACAAACGGTTGTGAATATGGCCGATAATAGCGTACATTCACACGGGGATTTTCAAACTTTGGGCAACAAGTGAAGTATACTCGACAATATATTCAATGTAAGTGCTTTCCTGTCTTCAGTGCGCGAGTTTTAACCGGTCAATCCCACCTGGACTTTTCTGCGTAAAAACGATTGAGTTGAATCATGGATATTGTGTAACTTGCAACAGTAGGATATCCCAGATATGTTAGATTTAAGGTGGCTCACTACACCCAGAAAGAGTTGATCAAATAAATAAGAATTGGTTTAAGCATAAACGATATACTGATATATAATCAGTATATATGTAAAAAAAAAAAAAAAAAAAAAAAGGCAGAGAATTTGAAAATCTGGATAAAAACATGATTTTCAAAAAAATATTCCAACACATATAAACAAAAGGATCTGGTTGATTTGAACTCGTGATCTACGCTTCACCAGCCCAATACTTTAACCACTGAGCCACGATGATAGACATACACATCGATCGTACAAATACTTTCACAAACCATTTAAATCGCCATCTTGTAAAATAGTCTCATAAAGAGTTTAAGCTTTAATGTCGTGAGCTACCTTAATTGCGTTGGGAGAAAATTGTATTTTTATATTCAGACCTGCTCCTGGACCAACCTTGCAAGTATGTCTAATGCTTCGTCAAAAGATGAGTATTTCAGAGAATAATGCTTTTTATCTATATGATCAGGGGGATAAATGGTGAATTAATCCATTACCCCTCTTCTTTGGTACCATGTCCACTGGGGATAACCTAAGGTTCTGTAGAGAGGGTGATCTAATGGGCCTGTAACTCTACCCAATGACATATCTTTAATAACTAATTGAATTGCTTTATAATTTAAACGAGCCATGGATTTAAGATTTTTTTTTTACAATCAGTGGCAACACGTTGTTCTTTATAAGAAAGCTTAAACTTGTAAGTAAAACCCTGTAACAATTTTAAATCTACCGAACTGAGTGGGTTATTGGTCAATAATTTACTTAACTTACACAAATTGACTGGACTTGTTTTGATATTAGTGATGTCTAATTGATTAGGCATGAGGGGCTCTACTAATTGAGCGTGGTTGTGTTGATCTCAAGTGTAGTTGACATCGCCAATTTGTTTGCATATCACCAGACCTAGAATTTAAACTGGTGCCTGAGGATGTTTTTGACTGATGTAGGGGTGATTTTGTGAACATGATATGCATTCATGTCTATATTGGCACTGCCATTTGTTACATTGTCCCTTGTAATTAAAATCGTAACACTTAAAGAGAGTGAGGCCTAGTGGTAGGGAGCCTGGATGGTCGGTGTAATGTACATGTACAGGAGCCATAGCTCTCGGTCAAACAACAGAAAATGAAAGGGAAGGGTTAGCGTGCTCCTTCAACCTAAATTGAACATCATAATCGCGAAATCCTAAGGTCTTAACTCTACTTGCCCCCAGCCTAATGGTATGGATACACGATCATTTAAATAATTGAGCCCCGCTCTCAACATGTGCGGAAGCATAGATGAGGAAAGCATCAGCCCAAACCTGTAGATCGGTTATGACCTTGGCTTTGGACTTGAAGGTCTAAGTAAGGCTACCCTCTTTCCTGGAGAAATATTTAGTGTCATCGTTGGGATCAACCCCCTCTGAATTTTCAACTATCAGCCACAACTTGATATAGTCCCCATTTACAATTTTATATTTCAATCTATATGGCACCGTGTTTCCCAAATCATTCTCATAACTCTGCGTTTTAGCAAGATAGTTATTAGGAAATATATCAGGTTCTGTACCTGTACTCGTCTCACCCACAAGCATGCGTGGTAGCAGGAGCTTCATAGGCGTGCCTTGATACTGCCTGGATATGATGTCTGCTACAGCGTTTGGATCTGGGGTACCGTGTTTGTTGGGTCTCTCGCTAGCTGACTTGGGGAGGAACTAAGGTAACGATGACCTGTCAGTAACCTTAGGGTGTCTCATCGACCTAACATTGGGCGTGGGTTGTTGGTACTTCCTCTTTAGCATTGTCAATATTGCTCGTTGAGTAATGCAAATACAAAACAAAACTAATTAAATGAGTAACCTTTGATGTGTCGCAGGATGGGAAATTGCGAGTTGCGAAAAAAAAGTATGAAAATTTGAGCTACTTATAGACGCCAAAAGATGAAAAGTTAAATCCGAGTGAAATCTGCAAATTTTGTGGTCATTGGAGATTTTAATGGTACGATTACCTTTCAAGAAATGCTAGCACATCGCACAAGAAAATATTTTGACAAATAACCGAATGTTATATATTTCCAGTGGGCAGATCTCAAACACGTCTGACCTTATTTTTTTTAGGCAGATGACTCACGACTTTGCGTTTTATGTCATGTGTTTTGCTGTGTTCGACTAATATCCAGAAGAGCATGACGTGAATGACTCTGAAAACCCGGGGTAGAGCCCTTGGGATTCCGGAAAATTGCACAGTAATAAAAAATAAAGGCTTTGTATCACATTAATAAATGCATTTAACCTTTAGTGGTTAAATTGCAATATCTATCTTTCAATATATCTATGGATTTATTTATCTACCTATCTATCTATCTATCTATCTATATATATATATATATATATATCTATATATCTCTCAACTGATTCGATATGCAAGAGCTTGTTCTACGTATAGTCAGTTTTTAAATCGAGGTAAGCTACTGACAAACTAGTTGATGGTACAGGGATTTCAACAGTCTCGATTGAAGTCAGCATTTCGCAAGTTCTATTGTCGTTATAACGATCTAGTTCGTCAGTACAACCTCGCATTGGGTCAAATGCTGTCTGACGTGTTTCATACCGATTGTTAAGCCGTTCTTGGCACACTGATTTTGACTGTGGATAACTCCGTTTACCTGATCAGGATATACGGCTCACGGCGGGTGTGACCGGTCAACAGTGGATGCTTACTTCTCCTAGACACCCGATCCCACCTCAGGTGTGTCCAGGGGTCCGTGTTTGCCCAACTATATATTTTGTATTGCTTATAGGAGTTATGAGATTGATTACTGTTCGTTATCTTCACCTTGCATATATCTATCTATCTTTTTATATATCTGTCTATCTATTTATCTATCTGTCTGTCTAAACATCTATTTATTTATCTATATATCTGTCTATCTGTCACTAGGTCTCTGATACTCTCTCTCTCTCTCTCTCTCTCTCTCTCTCTCTCTCTCTCTCTCACACTCTCTCTTTCTTTCTCCGATGTAACCTACTAAGTGAGGACGTCATCACAATGTGTATATAATATATATACACATATATTATTCTTAAGGCAAAAATGTACTATATTAGATATAGTTATAGGGATACCTATGGAAAATTTTCTAATACTCCCTTTCGAATTTTGAAAAAAAGGTTTTTGAGAGAGAATATTAGTAAGGACATGTCCTCACACCACTGGTCCTCACAAAACTAATATTTTGCATCTACATCTTTCAGATGCTGTAGGTCACATTTATCAGGATGTAATTGCAAGGACATTTTTTGTTCTCCTAGTGCAGTTCTGTCCTCACAAGTTTGTCCATTGGTTGAAATTTGTCCTCACTTTACACGTTACTCTCATTATCTCTGCCTGTGAATTATTTGATTTTTTAATCATAAGTATTGAAAGAATAAATGCTTTCCCTAAGATATGAAATCAGAGGGAAAATTTGCTATTAGTATGTCTTATAAAATATCGAATATGGAAAAGAAAACTATCGCGCAACTTTATTTTGTCATTGCTTTACATATTGATTTCAGCTGACCATGCACGGGTTTGGACATTTCATAGTTTGCGTTCATGGTGAACATCATACACGCACATATATCGCTCAGATAAACACTTTATCGACTGTAAATAAAATGTAAACAGATAATATGCTTTGTTGCTCTCGACCGTCCCATAGATATTGGAAGTTGACGATGGAGCTTAAGTTCCATAATTCCTACAAAGAATGCAAAATTAAGTATGGTAAACACGGATGCCTGGACATACCAAAGAAGGGACCTACTGACAAGTACTCCACAAACCCTTTTTGAACTCCTCAAATAATTTTATCGCACGTAAATGTATACATTCATCTTCTGACCTGCAAATCGTATGATATTGATAACGATAGGAATAATAGTAAATAATAATAATAGTAAATAATAATAACAATATTTATATAGTGCCTGATACATAACTAATTACTCTAAAGCTTTACAACGGTAAGAAGAGGAAACCAACACTAAAACACAATCAAATGAAATTTAATGACAGTATGACATAACATCCCATATGTTGTGAGATTGATAACTGTTCGTTATCTTCACCTTTCAGCTGTAAACATGTCAGTGAAATATAAATCAGAAGTATAACTCTCTAAGAATTAAGAAGCGGATGATAGGGTCCATGTTAAAATCAAAAGACGGAAAAGCAAATAAAGTTTGATCTTTTTTACTAGAAATATTAGAACTTTTATAATGATTTTCTTTTGCATCAGCAATATTGAAACTATTCTTCCAAAAGCAAATTTGTATGTTGTAAAACATAATAATGAGAATCTAGAATATGTCATGAAATTCTAAAACAAATTCCTGTTGGTTTTAGTATGATGAACAAACTGACATATCCTTAGCATAACCATTGGACATTTGTCTATTACGTGACTGTAAATAATTTTGCCATTATCGATGAATTGTGCAATTCACAGAATTCATAGAAATGTCAGAATATGCACGTTATATTGATTAATATGTTTACTGAGAAATGTGAGGTATCGGGATAATACTAACTATCATAATAAAAAACGTACACGTCACTGAAGAATAGTGACAGTATTAAAAAATAACTGCGCATGTTTGGCAATACTGCTAATTAACATATAAACCCAAGAGTAATAAAACTGAATGTTTTGCGTTATTTTGACTGTGTGCCAGAAATCTTAAACTGGTCCATTAGTTTCCTGATTCATGACGTCAGGGTATCGGATCAAAGAATGGAACTAAAAGGCAAAAATATTAGAAGTCGTTAATAATACAACAACCATACATGTATATAAAGCGACGGTAAGTCAGACAGGAGATAGTGAGGACTTCTGTTAGTCAGACAGGAGATAGTGAGGACTTCTGTAAGTCAGGCAGGAAATAGTGAGGACTTCTGTAAGTCAGACAGGAGATAGTAAGGACTTGGGTCTTTGACTGCGTGGTTTTCGAAACATTACTTCATTTGATCTGGGCTAATAACTGTGTTCGTTCGCTTGCTGAGATAATGAAAGCCATTACTATATTCATTCGCTGTTTCCCGTGCATTATTTTGGGTACTTTGTCAAAAGCAGATGTAAAAACCCAACGCTACATGATGAAATCTTCACTTGACGACAAGATGTCGAATATCAGCCTCATGGCAATACATCATTCGGAATCCCTCACGCAATGTTCCAGTATGTGTGGTCAACTTTGTGCATGCTTTGGTTTTAATCCCCAACTAAAGAGGTGCCGTATCCATCAGTCATGTGACCCAGCAGATATGACCATCAACGAAACAGGATGGAGGAATTTTTATCCTGACGGTATGTTGTCTCACAAACCTCATTTTTGGAGTTGAAATTTCCTAGGTCATTATGTACTCTGCTCATGAATGTATTACATAGGACTTTGGTGTGTGCTCCATCGCATCATCATTTGCACACACACACACACACACACACACACACACACACACACACATATATATATATATATATGCATACAAACAGGTATATGCATATATACATGACAATTTTGGTTTTGTAAACCTCAAAGAAGATTGCTGACTTCATCGAGCCGGGAACCCACAGAAGGACAAATATCAAAGTTAAAATTGGAACTCTCCAATAAAAAAGAATTGCATTCTAGTTAAAACAAACAATCCATAGTTTCCAAAAATGTTTTTTCCAGTTTAAAGGAACATTGAAACAATTTTTTTCAAGATTACGGATGCGCAAACAAATACCCCGCACAAAATAACAGTAAATTTAACTTTTCCAAGCAGATTTCCATCTGGACTGGGCCGACTAAGATGTGTTAGTACATGTTAAAGTGTAATTTGTTTTGTAAACAAAAGTATGGAGAGCTAACCTACTCTATGAAAAAAAAACTTACTTCTTGAGTATACCTTTTAGCTGAGGTTTTGGACAAGCCCAGATTGCATATCTCTGATTCGAACACCAATTTTTCCTACTTATTTATTTTCTTATGAACTATTACACTTCCCACAATTATTTGTCTCTGGCATTTTATGCTAAGTTTTACTAATAACATGCAGTCTTAATGACGATCACAAGTAATTGATTTCAACATGCAGCTAGTTAATAAATCTAAACAAGCATGGATATTGTTTATGTAAATGACATTTTACATGTAAATTACACTCAAAGAGAACAATTTCAACAATGCGCAAGAACTTACTTAAAGTTATCATGACAAAACCAAATATGCAACCTACTGGTGCAGACTGTCTAAAAAGCACAGTGAACTACAGCTCAGTACAAAAACAAAAACAAATCACATCTCTGTCCCATTTGTATTTGCTGGGAAATCTAACAACAAACGTGTGTGCTGTAACTGTAAAACCGGTCTCAGAGAACTGGAAGAGGCAGCAACTGATGCCTTTATTATATTCGGTATATTAATACCAGTTGGTTGTAAATGTTGTTCAAAACATTTCTTGGGGAAAAACTGAATCCAAATGAAAGCATTAATACTTTACCATATTGAAAATCCTTTTCTACATTTGATTTGCACCACAAAACATCTGAGGTGTCTCATTCACATCAGTTAATATGTCAATGGAAATGCAGAGCGTGTACTGTTCGATGTTTCGAGCATATATGCTGTGTCATTTTGTACCTTAAGTACTCCAGGCATCAGTGTAATTATGTGTATGTTAAAAACCGCTTATCTGGTGATGATTTTGATCAAACATCCTTTTTTAAAGTATGATATATATATATTTGTTTTGAATTCTAAATATTTTGGACGGCGTTTAGTACGATACTGTATGAAAGGTGAAGATATTGATTAATCTCATAACGCCTATAAGCAATAGTAAATAGATAGTTGGGCAAACACGAACCCCTGGACACACCAGAAGTGGGGTCAGGTGCCTAGGAGGAGTAAGCATCCCCTGTAGCTATTGTAACTATGGGTACCATCAATGCGAATTTTGAACTCCCAATTTGCAACCGGTGCCCAATCATGAATAGGCTTATTGTTCACCAACCTCTTTTGATTCGTTTTATGTTGTCCAGTAAATCTTGCAAATCCTTTACATTCTGATATGTTAACAAACAAATGCATGAGTCGACAATCGGATCAAAATATCTACATCAGTATGTGCATTTATCAACACTACCTCTTAACATCATTAGTAGCAATCAATATCTGTTCATGTCTTTCTTTCAGTGCCGTATCTGCATAAAAGCTGTATGGAGATTTTACAAAGAGATCCAAGCGTGATTGGAAAAGATGGGGTATATTCGATATATGTCAATGATGAGAAAACGAAAGTGTACTGTGACATGACTACAGATGGTGGGGGCTGGACGGTCAGTTCATAGAAATCACAAACACAATCAGTATGAATTTCTATAGAAAGTGAAAATAACGTTGTAATATTTAAAAAAAAAAATCCTCCAGAAAGAAACTTTGTGGGGAAAGTGCATTTAGGTAGGACACTTATTAATCTTAAACGTACGGTTCTATAACAGACCTCTCTGAATTGTACATCAAACACAGTGTGTTCAAATTGTGTTGCGTTGTACAGTTAAAGATAACATTTTAATGGGTCGGAATCACCTTTTTAAAGTCCAGCAAATATCAATTACACACGATTAAAAGATTTAACAATTTATATACAAGCAATTACAGCAAAATGAATCAATGGATGAAAACTAACGTACAGTAATCAAATTTCCTAAAGCAATGCTCTATGTTGATTTACCACCTACAATGAAGTTGAATTCACATACGGGAATAAACGTGTTTAAGCGCTGTCGTAAATTGGTCATTAAGTACAGTCCCCAGTAATGGAATATCCAATATAATTCTACTATGTTGCATGTTACCACAAAAGTTAAAATGTATTTGAACAAAAATTGAAATAAAATCCTACAGAATTCTAGGTTTTGAATTTAGAGAATTGAAAACAAACAAATTGATACGTCACTGCATTTGAACTTTCCCAAGTATCGTTCTAAAATAGAACATTTAAAATATATTTAGGCGGCAATATCTAGTACAAACGTACTACAAAGTGATATATTCAAATTAAGCTGACTTGTACAGTCAAATGGATTATTTTAAAATTTTGTTGTTTTCACAGTTAAATAGGATAGGATCTTTTTTTAAGTTTCAAAGAATAGCGACAATTCTTATATATGTTGAGATTAGTTTGATGCTGTGTTGTCATACCAAGTAAAGAGAATACAAACATAATTATGTCGTGGGGACTTGAACTTAATGCACTTCAACCAAGTGATCAGTATCCTGCGTGTGTATAATATGTAGATTAGCCTCCCATCTACACTAAATAAAGATCTAGAAAGCATATAATCTATACGACTTTCAACATGGTCGGAAATAGAAAATGATAATTCGTATTAAGTGATGACGGCTTGAATTTTCTAAAATAATTTAAAACCGAGAAGTTATACGTTATTTCACTATTTGCAGTGATGCATACAAGAACGTTGTATACATTTGATTACCTCACAGAATATGGAATTTGTAGGTTATATATTTTGTAGGCTATCCAAAAACGACAGGATAATTCTACAGACTTTTATAGGACTTGGGCAGATTACAAGAAAGGATTTGGAGACCCATCCACAAACTACTGGATTGGTAGGATTACTATTCATGTTACATGTACAACGGATGAGATAGAAAATAGATTGACATTGATTTATCATTGGTTAAATGTCGCCAATCATGTCAGCATATGGTCAATAAGTAATTCTAAGTATGTTTACGATATCATGAAATATGTCTATCCCCAGGTTTGGTAGATTTATACTGGACCCTATCATATGCATGTACACGTAGCATGGTATGTACAGACAAAGCAAATAATTATGCATGAAAGAAGTGACCCATCTTGAATTTACATATCCTGGGGATAGTTTTATATTAATATGACCAATTAAGGTCCTGCTATTCTTGAGGAATGAAAGGTGAAGATAACGAACAGTGATCAATATCATGACTCTTATAAGCAATTCAAAATAGAATTGGGCAAACACGGACCCTTGGATATACCAGAGGTGGGATCAAATGCCTTGAAAAAAAAGCATCCCCTGTCGACCGGTCACACCCGCCGTGAGCCCTATATCTTGATTAGGTAAACGGAGTTATCCGTAGTTAAAATCAGTCTGTCAAGAATACAATTTAAAGGATTTTACCCTATGTCCCCAGTTCATGCCTGGTTCTAACTGCCGCGCGATCCGTTACGAATGTGCCACCACGATTGACCATTAGCAGCTGATCGCGGAAGTTTTCTGGAGTTTCAGGTGTTGATACGAGGTGATGTGAGTTAAAACTTTCTTGTATAAATTATCGCGCTTTGATACGGAAATGTCATGATGCATATATATCAACTGACACAATCTGAACAGCGTTAAGATGCGCTTACACAGGTTCTGAGATTATCCCGATCGATCCAGTGGGAATCTGGGTTAGAATATGGCCTCAGTACCCTCTTATTTGTCGTAAGAGGCGATTAAATGGGGCGGTCCTTCGGATGAGACCGCAAAAACCGAGGTCCCGTCTCGCAGCAGGCGTGGCACGATAAAGATCCCTCTATGCTCAATGGCCGTAAGTGCCGGGCGTAGGCTTAAATTTTGCAGCTCTTCACCGGCAAAGTGGTGACGTCTCCATATGAGTGAAATATTCACGAAAGGGACGTTAAAACTATATTAAATGAAGTTCAAGATAGGACATCGATCTCATACGATCATAACGATCCGGGTTCCGATTTGGGACGATAATGCACGTGCAGATACCTTCGTATACGTTACCATACGTTAATCATGAATAATATAATTTATTTATACAGGATTTCACAATTAGTTACATAAATTAGTTTACATCGTGGTCCTATCTATAACATACATACATGTCGAGAACATATATAACAAAACTAGGAAATATCGCAATTTATATACATACAGATAAGAACTAAATGAATAGAGACAATGAACACACGAGTATCATTGAGGGTCAAAATAATGTTTTGGATAGGCTGATTTAAAAGAGGTGGTAGTTATGCATTTTCTTATAAAATATGGGAATGAATTCCATAAAATTGCTGCTGAAATGATAAAAGATCTTCTAAAATATTATATTTTGGTTCTTGTAACATAAATAACATTAGTAGAGCTCTGCCTCGTATTTCTTGTGTTTACCTCATTCACAAATCTAAAAACATGCAAATACTATGTAGTCATATCATGTAAAACTTTAAATATAAGAATAATATTTCAATAAATGAAATAGTCAATCAAAGGCATCCATCTTAAATTTGATAGCATACAAGAAGTTAACACTGAATGAGGTACTTTGATGTGTAAAATGATCCGCGATGCCCTCTTTTGTAATTTAAAAAGCCTATCAATAGCTGTCTTGTTCTTTGTATCCTGCCATACTGTACATAATAATTAAAAAGGAAAAACAGTAATATTGTAAATTTTGAGTAGTGCCTCCTTTGACATAGAAGTATTCAGTATCCTTAAAACACCTAGTTTCTAAGTTTTTTTTACCTAAGACATCTGTGTGATAAGACCACGTAAGACATTCATCGATGTAAACACCTAAAAGTTTGGCACATTTGACATTTTCTTTAAATATTTCACCAACATTAATACAAAGGTTTCTACATTTCGATAATTTCTGTGACGTTCCTATTAAAATACATTGTAAATGTAAATCGATGTGCTATGTTGCGATATGATACGGTTGTGGTCGCGATGTCTTTCACGATCAGGATTGAGATGATCACTGTTTGTGCTAGCTACGAATGGACGCCGACGGGTATATATACAGCCCGACTGACCACTAGTTTCATGTTGTAACATCCAAAATAATTGAAAGACAACACACGGCCACTGAAAATGGTGGAAGTTGAGGTTGAGGACAACATGACTTTTGCAGTTTTACTGTATGCTCATGTTATAACTATATGGCAGACCTTCAGACATTGCAATGTAGCCTTTACCTTGTAAAAGATTCTGGAGGAGGAATAAAAAATAGGTAGATTTTACAGACAGAAGGAAAACAGATGACCAAATAAGCTCACTTGAGATTTTGCCACAGATGAGCAAAACGCATATTAAACTTAATGGTATCAGTAGGCAGGAATTTAAAAGAGTAGAATTCCGATGTACTTCTTATATACTTGTACCGTACGTTTTACATGTATTACACTTTGTTTCGTAGTAACGACTTAATGCTTAATAAAAATAAACATTTTCAAATAATGATAGTTTGTTTCAAGAAGGTGACCTGATTAGTACACGCACAATCCGTCCCCAGGGCCTCCAGTTGACACATCCAATCATATACAGGAATACTCACTTGATACTACTTCTACTACTGATAATACTAATACTAATACAATCTGTATAGCACGTTATATAAAACAAATTATTATAATGTGCTTAACACGGATGGGAAATTAAAAGGAATGCAACAATAAAACACAATTAAATGAAATCAAAGGACAGTGTGACTTAGGCTACGAAGTCTTCAAAACAAAACGCTACGATTAAGATTGACAGCTAAAGTTTGTTTTCGTTTTTATGTAGAACACTATGCATTGTATCAGAAAGCAACAACATAAACATTAAGAAGATTTAGATATTTGCATTAAAAACGGTCATTGAACGAAATATATACTGTACGTATGGAGAAGGCTTAAAAAGTCGGGGAAAGCATTCTTTTTAATGGGTTTAACAGTCTCAAAAACATTAACACAATATCACGTAACAGAATTAAGTTTATATCATTAGGGACAGAGAGATTAGTGGGTGCTTAAATCCATATCACATGTCTTATCAGCCCGAGTGGCCACATATCAGTCCGAGGATCGAAGTCCCGAGGGTTGATATGGGGCTCGATGGCTAATATGATATATGATATGGATTTTAGCATGTAATATTCTATTCATCATCTACTGCACTTTTTATACTATAAGTCAATCTTGTATACATACAGTATAGTGTTTGGAGGGGGGGGGGGGTTAATCTGATATAGGGTTTGATGGCTGATTTAGTTGATGGTACTATTCTTTTTATCACATGCGGGATGATTGATTGCCTTTAAATTAAAGATAGATCAAGAAATATTTCATACATTGCCTACCTTGATTTACTATGGTAAAAACTTTCATACACTGATTATTACGACCGAATACGTAATTTCCGTCTTGATATGTATTTTTGCAAGACGATCTGATATGTGATATGAATTTTCTGACATAATCATTTCCAAATCTATGATAGAATTGAATATCATTAATAAGCAATCAAAACATCTAATATTCCAGATTGCGATTAAAAGATATAGATGCTTAGAATTTATATGCGAGAAGAAAAATTGCGCTTGCTTGCACGAAGCTGTTATGACGCAACGAATGTTCAATACCTGACCATGTACAGTATAGTGGGTAGTTTTTGTAAGCTTGGAATCAAACATGCCCTAAAGTTTTAGAGTAAAAAATTAAAAAAAATAATTTCGTGTGAAAAGTTTATTTTGAACATCTCTTTAACAAACTGAATATAATGTAACTTCTGTCCATGCACCAATGTTCTTTTTTTATTTCTTAAACAGGAAACGATGTAATTCACTATTTAACAAAGACAAATCAGGAACTACGAGTGGAGCTGTTGAGTTTTGATGACGAGAAAGCATACGCCCTGTACTCCACATTCCAAGTTGGAAACGAGAGCAGTAAATACCAGCTTACAGTATCGGAGTATTCAGGAACAGCGGGTAAGAATGTTTTACATATCATCATGACTCGCCACAAAACAAAGCACATTCACATCACACACACAATATCCTAAACATGAATTTAATATCCAATGGTTACATGCAATGCTGCGGATTTCAATGGTATGTAACAAATTGTCACATACCGTGCGGGGACTGCACCTTTTTTTGGTTTTGGGTGATTCCGGAGAAAAACGAAATCTTGTAGATTCATTTTAATCCTTGTCTTCGTGAGTAGATATGTATGTAAGACTTTCATGTAAACCCGCCTCAATATTTGTCTAATCGTGACCTTATTTGCCGTGGAGAAAAATCAGCAGCCATAACGGTAATCATTACCAGACTCCAACATTATTCTTGGGAACATATCATTTTGGTACCTTGTTTCCGTCTGTCTGTCTGTCTTCTGTCCATCGGCTTGTCTTTCTGTCTCCCTGTCTTCTGTATATCGGCTTGTCTTTCTGTCTTCTGTCTATCGGTGTGTTTTTCTGGCTGTCTGCAGTCCTGTCTATCGCTATTTCTTTCTGTCTTCTGTTTACCAGCATTTCTGGTTGTCAAGCTGCCCTCTGTCTATCGATTTGTCTGTCTGTCTTTTGTCTATCGGTGTGTCTTTCTGTCTGTCTTCTTTATTTCGGTATGTCTTTCTGTCTGTCTGTCTTCTGTCTATCGCCGTGTCTTTCTGTCTGTCTGTCTTCTTTATTTCGGTATGTCTTTCTGTCTGTCAGTCTTCTCTCTATTGACGTCGTATATTAACTTCATTCTTTCCTATTCCAATTTTACGAAAGCCCAATAGGCTCATATTTGAAAAGTGAAAAAAAAAATTAACTCGTTATAACGAGCTAATTATCTCGTTATAACGAGTAAATTATCTTGTTATAACGAGTTCATTCTCTCGTTATAATGATTTATTATCTCGTTATAACGAGTTAGGTTTCTCGTTATAACGAGCTAATTATCTCGTTATAACGAGTAAATTATCTTGTTATAACGAGTTCATTCTCTCGTTATAATGATTTATTATCTCGTTATAACGAGTTAGGTTTCTCGTTTTAACGGGCTAATTATCTCGTCATAACGAGTTATATGGAAAGGTTTCATGGAAATCTGAAGTTTCTGGACAATTGGTTCTTCAGAGAATTTTGAATGATCCCATTCAATTTTGATTTAATTACATTTAACTCTTTACTTGTGGACTACCCCTTTCCTCCTTATTGATGGACACTTTTAACTCCTCATCTTTCTTTACAACAGATGGACACAATTCTTTATGTGTATTCCTCTTTCCTCCTAATAAATGGACGCATTTTGGTACATAATCTTTCTTCATTATAGATAGGCACATTTACCTCTTCATTTGTGGACTATACCTATCCTCCTTATTGATGGACACTTTTAGCTCCTAATCTTACTTTAAAATAGATGGACACATTTAACTCTTCATTTGTGGACTATACCTATCCTCCTTATTGATGGGCACTTTTAGCTCTTAATCTTACTTTAAAATTGATGAACACATTTACCTCTTCATTTGTGGACTATACCCATCCTCCTTATTGATGGACACTTTTAGCTCCTAATCTTACTTTAAAATAGACGGATACATGTACCTCTTCATTTGTGGACTATACCCATCCTCCTTATTGATGGACACTTTTAGCTCCTAATCTTACTTTAAAATAGATGGACACATTTACCTCTTCATTTGTGGACTATACCTATCCTCCTTATTGATGGACATTTTTAGCTCCTAGTCTTACTTTAAAATTGATGGACACATTTACCTCTTCATTTGTGGACTATATCTATCTTCCTTCTTGATGGACACTTTTAGCTCCTAATCTTACTTTAAAATTGATGGACACATTTACCTCTTCATTTGTGGACTATACCTTTCCTCCTTATTGATAGAAACATTTAAACATTGGAAATGTAGATATTTCGAAATATCATTGAGAGATCTCTGGTACAATACAAGTACATGTTTCAAACTTTTTGACATATATACATTCATTTAGAGATACAAATGTAGTCTAGTTCAGTCCACTCTTTCCACAGTTGAGTCCCATGGCCGTTTTCTTTGGGGAAAACCGACAAAACAACATAAATTTTATGACTTAAGAACTTTTACATTTTCTGAATTATTTTGCAGTTTGTAATTATAAAGACAAAAAATCATAAAACAATATAAGTCTAGATATTTGGCAGCATACAGAATCTTTAATCAACTGCAAAAACTTCGAGAAGTACATATAATCTGAGCAACATGTGGATTCGACTTGATGACAAGAATGCTATTTCATACTACTTTTAAAAAAAACCAAACATATGCTTTATGAAGATGACCAATGCAAAGTTCACATTTTCATAATTATCTGCTCATTGGCGTATGTAAACATCATACTAAATTTTCACTTCTCCTTTGACTTCATCTAACGCGATGTACACATGTATATGTATGGAACAAATCTTTACAAAACGAGTATTTACATGGTTATTTCAAATGGAGAATACTACATGTTGGCACGAAATAGTCAGAGGATTAGTAAGTTGCAAGAAAACAATAACATTGCAAATATTTAACTTTTTAGAGATGGGGTTCATACATGCAGATCCAAATCTTGATACATTAATTACAAAAGGAGGGGGGTGATAAGAACCGTCTCCATTGTCTCCGAGTTTTAAGTGCCTATGTTGATGTATCCCCATATTTTTGTGCTGTCATACTTCTTGCAAAAATCCTTATTCATAAAACAACAATGGGCATTACAGAAGTAAATTTTTTGTAGGAATCAATAAATCCAATTCAAAGTATGGTCGGAAAAATGTTTTTAAAAGTTGCTACTTTCATTTTTTTTTTAAATATACACGAGGGTATGAACTGCGACACTTTACGCCTGCATACTTCATAGAGCACATTGATTTGGTACCAATGCTATAAAATTCAAGAATATCATTAACAAATGTAAAATTCATCCACTAATGCATTTTATTTTTTTTATCATTAGTGGACGAAATTCCAATTTCAATTTTTATCATTAGTGGACGATTCGTCTGTCCTTTAATGGAAAAGTTTTTCATTAGCGAATGATTTATCAGTAATGGTTATGATGGTGAATCATTAATGATATATGTTTTGCATTAGCGAACCCAAATGCATCTGTTAATGCAAATTTTATCATTAGTGGATTTTATATCATTAATGGTTGCTACAATGGTGTCATCATTCTCATAGGCAAGTGATACTTAAATTCTATTTCTTTTCCTATCTGCAGACAATACAGTAAGGCTATTTCATAAAATGAAGAAACGAATCATTATTTAATCAAATGTCTATATTCAATCAATTTAAGAAAGCGATAATAATCTCTACAATCGCAAAAAAAAAAGCATGTAACAAAAGTTTCTTTTTAAAACAGCCGTTACTTTTAAGTTTCAAATCTCTGTTGTATCTAAATTCTGATCTGAATTACAGTAAAACAAAGATGAATATGTTCTAGAAAATATCTGACATACCATAACCTTGCTATGTCAAAGTTTTACAGTGAACAGTTGGTCAAGCCATGGTTCAGAGGGTCAAACTCAAACAACATGTACATGGCAATATATTAACTTTTGAAGGATCCATAGATTCAATATATAACAAAGTAAAATAATCAGATGCAGGATGATTTTTTGGCTCAGAAAAGAGACTTGTATGATAACCAAGGATCCAAGATTTTTGTCAAAATTTGGATGGGTGGGTGGGGGCTGGGAACAACCCAATAGGGCACAATCTTAGACCTCATTTAATTGGTTGCAACACATGGATAAAAAAAGAAAGAGTTACGATGGGCGATCTGAATAGTAATCAAATTTCTGGACCATTCATGTTCATAAAAATAACTTGGGACTGGGGAGGAGGCGGAGGTAGATGACGCATCTTTTATCAGTTTAATAGTGTCCAGTACTCCTATCAATTTCTCTTGACACAGAATCAACTAAAGAATACACCGATTTTAAAAGTATGAATTTTCACCATAAATGATGATCAAAAGAGCCCTACCCAATTGCAACAACCACCATGCCATAATCTTAAAAACATTGATACATTTTCACTATTTATTTACAAGTAATAGAGCCACATCCTTACACCAGAACCAGAGGTCTCCTAGCCCGTCACAACCATGTGCCTAATTTAGCAGGAAAATTGCACAGGAGTAGAGAAGAGGAATTTCAAAGATTTAAGGCATTTTCAGCAAAGGACCCAGGGGTCATGGGAAGAGGCCTTCTTGTTCATCTTATCAATTAACTTAGTTTTTCTGCTAAATACTCAGGAGTAAAGGGGGATGTTTTTGAAGAAAATTTACAGCTTTTATCAAAAATCTAAGCCCCTGGGAGGTGGGGGTCATGAATGTTGACCTTTCCTTACAGATGTTAAACCAAATCTAGTCAAGATTGGCTTAGTATTTTCAGGGAATTTAAAAATGTTCAAAGTTTACTAACAATGGATGACAACAGACAACCACGGATAGCAATAGGTCACCTTTCAAAAAATATTTCTTTTTAGCAAATATTTTCTAGACTTAAGATACACAAAAACTGGAATTAAGTCCGTCAAACACATATGCCCTACTTTTAATTTGTTGAACTACACAATGAAAGCGAGACAAGGTCACAAACTTTGTGCATGGTTAGAATGCTCTTAACAATGTGGATACAAACAAAACTAGGTTAAATGGATCCAAAATTAATAACTGCTTTCAAAAATTGACTTAAAAAATGCAATCAGGAATTGCTAAGTCAAACGTCAAGCCCAAGTTAGCACAGTTAAAATGCTTTCTCTATAAAGATATAATTCTTATTTCAGAAATAATCATAGTATTTCAAAAATACGATGAAACACTAAATAGGACAAGCAAGGTAACTATAAGAGAAAGAACAATGTCATTTAACTCCCCCAACCATGAATTATTTCATTTACTCTTTGAATAAAACTGTCCGATAAATATGAATGCAAAAGCTGCTGTCAGTTTAAAATATTCAAAAAAGCTTATTTCAAAATCAATAAGTGAGAAGCCAATGTAATAAAAAGAATCTTAAAAAAATATTTAATACACTATAGATCTGGTCTCACTAACAGGAACCTTTGTGTTAAGTTTATGAAAAATTATAGTACAATTTCTTTGTAACTGAGTTGAACACAAAATGAAATAGAAGAATGCAAGACAATCATGATGAAAACTATGTCCTTTCACTTACAGCTTACATCCTGTGTATTTGTCGTTATTGATTATTAATCTGAATGAGTTTATCTGTTCAGATTTTTTTTTATGTCACTAGCCTAAGTATACAGTGTAAGTATGCTGGAGAAAAATCTGTCCTGGCCTTTTGTATGACTTTTCCTTCAGAATTCACTTCTTCTTGCCAAAGCTGCAGAGAAAATTATTTACTTTCTTTTTTATGGTCTCCCAATTTCGTAGGTGAATACATCCTTCATTTTGTCCTGCTGAATTCAATTGCTCTTTGGCACTCCGCTCTACTTGGGCAAGTTTTCTTTTTACCATCAAAGTATTCCTCAAAATATTTTCTCATTTCTTCTTCTTCCTCTTTAGTCCATGCCTTTCTTGTACCTAAATGGTAATGATATTTTAAATGCATTTAAGTTTTTTTTTAAAATGACAACATTCGCTTACAATGTACATGTACTTCATTTAAAATCTCCATGAATCTTTTTCCACCAGTAAATTTAATCTGAACTAATCTGCAATTTGGCACTTGGCCAACAGAATACTCAATGCATCTTGACATGAGCAGCAAGAAAATATATAGTTAGGGGTGGGGATTAAAGTTTTTTTTTCAAGATATTTGACCAATTAAATAATTAGGTTGTAGGGGATGACCCCGGGGTACTTGCCGGACATAAGAATCAATGCATCTTGACATGAGCAGTAAGAATATATATGGTTTAGGGGTGGCAACTCAGTTCTAATTCAATCATTGTACACATGGCACAAGGAATGTGTTGTTAACATGTACATGTTGACTTGACTTACTCCCTTTATTTGTTAATTTGTAACTATTATCCAGGTAATATAAAATATTTAGATATTTACTTGATTATTTTTTTCCTATTCGACTTTTAATCATACAGGTGTGTCTTTAAAAAAAATTACGATAATATGATGATCTATGAAAAAGAATTATTTCAAATTATAATCACCATAATCTTTTAAGCACGTTTATGAATTATAAATGTTTTGTTTTCCACTATAGTCACTTTATAATTTATTAGCAATTTGTTCATGTTTATTTCATTTCAATCGTTCGTAAACATTTAGAGTAAACATACAAACAATAATCGTATTTATTTATTTATTATTGTTACTAGTATTATCTTTGCGAAATTATACAAGAATATATCTGTTTAATGTGTTTAATGCATTGGAATTTGTGTTTTGAACTTTCTATGCCTTGATTTGTTTTAAATAGCCTTGATCAATTGAAACATTTATGTACCATACATAATATAGTTTGAAGGAGAAGCCTTTATCATCAATTCACAGGTATAGGTAATCATCCACCTGTTACAGGAATATTTGGGTGGAAAGGGTAATGGAAAAATAAAATTAGAATTTTTTTTATCTCAAATTGTGACCATGCCCCTTTAATATTAAACTATGCCAAAACATCATGTTAGCGAAATATATCCTATCTACTGGCCTCTCCTGGTATTCATTCGAAATTTACTGTAACAAGTATGTGGTTTTTATGTCTATTTTTTATTTGTTTTTATCTATTTTTTATTCAAAAGTGTACAATACCAATTAAAAGCACAATACAATTTTTAACGCATACATTATCATACATTAAAGTTTCTTGTATATTTTTCTTTCTTCAAATGATCCATCAACTACTTTATTTACAGTGATTACTTATGAGAGATGAATACACAATGGGGATTAACTCTTTTCAAAGTTGAGTAAAAATCATAAGAATTTAAAGTCCAAAGGCCACATTTCTGCTGAGAGAAGATGAGTATATGTGTAAACTCTGTAAGTTATCAATACAAGACCATGTACTAAAAATCAACTCAATATCTGTGATCAAAAATATTTTTAATTTTTTATTTTGTCTTGGGGGGGTATGGTTGATAACACATCCAATAGCTATAAAAAATTTAAATACAAAAACCCCTGACCCAGCGTAGGGGTCATGAATTTTGCGATTTTCCTTACTTATCCTAACCTTGCACTCAGTTTGCCCGCTAGATGTCCTGTGGTAAAGAAGTTTTTAAAGCATTAATGCATTTTCCCTAGATGACCTATATATCCCAGACCCAGAACCCCCCATCCTGGGGCCACGAATTTCACAATTTTGGTAAAGGCACCTTTGTTCATCATAACCATGTACTAAGTTTGTCGGCTAGATGCCCAGTAGTAGGGGAGGTGATTTTTAGAGCCCCGCCTTAACACTAGAAACCCTGACCAAGGGTTGATCCATGAATTTCACAATTTTAGTATAGGCTTCAATGCTCACCCTAACCATGCACTCAGTTTGCCTGCAAGATGCCCAGTAGTAGAGAATGTTTGCAGAATTAATGCATTTCACTATATGATCAATAGAGCCCTGCTCAAACACCAGAACCCCTGACCCTGGGGCCATGAATTTCACAATTTGGGTAGAGGCACCATTGCTCATCATATCCATGTACTTAGTTTGTCTGCTTGATGCCCAGTGGTAGAGGAGATGATTTTTAAAGAATTGTATGACCAATAGAGCCCACCCTAACACCAGAACCCATAGACCATTTTCATTTCATTGGTGTTCCGAAGACCCCCACCTATCCTGGGGGCTTAACTTGCATATCATTTACTCAAGAATATTACATGTTATTACTATATACTCTGTCTGCTAGAAAGCAAGTAATAGTAAAGTTTTGAAAAATTAATGCATTTCACCAAATGACCAATAAAGCCCTGCCCTAGCACCAGAGCCTTTGATCCTGGGGTCATGAAATTTACAATTTTGATATACGCTCCCCTGCCCATCATTATTACATACTCAGTTTGACTACTTGATGCCCAAGAGTATATAAGAAGACTTTTAAAAATTGCATTAATTTTTACAGTTTTTACCCAGAATTTAAAGCCATAGGGGTGTGTGGTCATAAAATTTGCGTTCCCTTTCCCATGCAGATGCTACATACCAAATTTGGAGATTGGCTAAGCAGTATTTGAGAAGAAGTTAATAGTGTTTAAATGTTAACGCACAATGACAGAAGACGAATGATTGAATAGGTCATCTGAGTAATTCTCTTCTCAATTATACGACTTACTCTTCTTAGGTTTCTTTCTCGTTACTAATACATCTTCTTCAATGTTCAACGTGTTTAGTGCCATGTCATCAAGAGCTAGACCTGTATCTGGTAAAAAAAAAATAATATAAATAAATGCTTAAACCTGCTCTCAGAGAATTGCAGCCTTGAGGTGACTTAAAAAATATATTTCAAATCTTCCTAGTACCTTCTACTGAAGGAGCTTCTTCTTCTCTATGGGCTTCTCCTTCTCTGAGGGCAATGTCTTCATTATCAATAATGTCTGAAAAAGAAGGATTGAAAATTACAGAAACAGCAATATCAAAATTTTAATTGAGACTAAATGAATACCCTCGCAAGCGCGGGAAATCACACTGTTCAGTTGTTAAGAAATTTAATCACTGACCATTTTGGCCCCACCCTAATACCAAAACCCCATCCCCTGGGATCATCAAATTTACAATTTTGGTAAAGGGCTACCTGGTCATTCTAAATACATGTATCTGTTTAGCTTCAATTTAGTATCAATAGCATTAAAGAAGATGTCTTCTTTTAAAATTCTTTTTACACATAAATACTATATATCAAGTTTGGCCCCACCCTGGAGTCAGAATCTCTACCCCGGGGATCTTGAAATTTACAATTTTGGTAGAAGCCTTCCTGCTCTACATCACTATGCATTTAGTTTTTCTTATACATGTGCGGTTCTAGAGAAGAAGATTTTTGAAAACTGGTCACTTATTGGCAGTTTTTGCCCCACCCCTAACGCCCCAGGAGTATAGGAGTCCTGAAATTTACAATTTATCTCTGCTTTGTCCCAAAGATGCTTCATACCAAATTTGAAAAGAATTGGAATGTTAGTTATCAAGAAGTTAAAAATGTTCAATTGTTAACACACGAGGGAGGACACAGACCAATTGCAAATCTAATAATTTTAATCCAATACATTTTGGGGGGGGGTGAACATGTTAGGATGATGGAAAACAGAAACTACATCGTCCTAAGTGAGCGTAGCGAGCCAAAAAAAAGAAAAGAAAAGAAAATTAATTTTCGACAAATTTATTGGAATTTATAGGGCTAATATAGGGAATATGCCATTTTCATGCAAAGATATAGGGATTATAGGAGGTTATCAAATATATAGGGATTTTATAGGAAATATAGGGCCGCTTGAAGGCCTGGCTACTTGAGCATCTTCTGGAAATTTCCATCAAAACTAAAATCGCAGATTGAAGAAACGAATTGCATGTTGCATTTTATCTAATTAACAATTATCACATCCTAATTCCTATATATACTTTAAATCAATTTCCTATTAATATATTGACTATTAACGGATTTATTTAATACTATGTTATTTTTTGCTGCCATTTTCATAAAAACTCCTAATGACGTAGATCCGCCAAAACGTGCTATTTCGGGTTAGTTTATCGTAAATGAAAGTAGGTTTTAAATTAATTTCACAATAATTGCTGATCAGTAAAAATCAATTATAGTTTACGGACATCATCTCAAATGTGATGCAATATTAAAGGTGCAAGCAGTAACTCTGGTGCAAGCATTTCGTAGTTTATTAAAAAAAAATTCATTTATAAGTATAGATAATAATCAGTTTTGCTTAATTCCCACAGAAAAGTCTACAAGGTACTTGCCTTCAAAAGTAATATCTTTTAAACTTTTCCCATGGAACTTCCCAACTACATTACATTCCTGCATAACCATAAGTTTGGCAATTTCGAGTCTTTCTATTAGATCTGATGTGCTGCGATAATGTAGTTCACGAACTTGCATTGTGTGTCCCATGTGTCTACACAAGTACTTAAGTTCATGATCCTTGAGCCTAATAACCTAATAATGACAAAGTACAATACAATTTTAAAATGATCATCATTTTAAAACAACAAATTACCACAAAATGCAACTTAAGCTTCTTACCACCAGGACATTGCAAGAGTTAACTGTGTCGATTATAAAGATTACAAGCTAAAAGTGTCTATCAATAAGTAGGAAATAGGTAGTCTACAAATAAAGAGTTAAATGTGTCCATCTATTATACGGTAAGATTAGGAGCTGTAAGTGTCCATCAGTTAGGAGGATTGTGTCCCTGAATTGCTACATGTAACTGTAACAAGAGGCCCATGGGCCACATCGCTCACCTGAGTCACCTTGGTCCATATTTAAAGATTTTCCCTACATATTCGCATGTAAAACTTTGATCCCTATTATGGCCCCAACCTACAATCTTGAATCTGTACTATGTCAGAAAGCTTTCATGTAAATGTAAAATTTTCTGGCCCAGTGGTTCTTGAGAAGATTTTTAAAGATTTTCATTATATATTTGTATGTAAAACTTTGATCCCCTATTGTGGCCCCACCCTACCTCCGGGGGCCGTGATGTTAACAAACTTGAATCTGCACTATGTCAGGAAGCTTTTAAGTAAACGTAAACTTCTCTGGCCCAATGTTTTAAAGACTCCCCCTATATATTTCGATGTAAAACTTTGATCCCCTATTGTGGCCCAACCCTACCCCTGGGGGCCATGGTTTTAACAAATTTGAATCTGCATCATATCAGGAAGCTTTCATGTAAATGTAAACTTTTCTGGCTCATTGGTTCTTGAGAAGAAGATTTTAAAGATTTTCCCTATATATTCCCATGTAAATCTTTGATCCAGTGTTGTGGCCCCACCCTACCCTTGGGGGCCATGGTTTTAACAAACGTAAATCTGCACTATGTCAGGAAGCTTTCATGTAAATATAAACTCTTCTGGTCCAAGTTTTAAACGCGACCTTTCAAGTATGAATAAACATACAAATTCTGGCCAATTAGATTCGAGCTTCCATACACAAGTCTAAAAGAAGTTCTACGGCTTCACCTCTTAAAAGTATGATGCCCTACTGTCTGTTTTATGTTGATTGAAGTTTTTCTTGCTAAAATTGTGCATCAAGTCCGTTCAATAGGCCATTCTTTCATGCGAACAACAAAAACAAACTACCATCGACACGTTTCTAGATAGCATGCACCTCGCCTGGATTTGTTTACTACACGAAACACCTCGGGCTTTTATGTCAGTCTGTGAAAAAGAAACACGTCCGAACTACCAGCCAAGATTTCGGCAGCAGCAATCTTATTGGTTAATTGAAAGGTCGCTCTGAGGTGACCCTGTACGGAATGTTGTTAGATCCTCACAGCAACATATTAAAAATATGGGAGCGTAAAGGATTTAATTTTAATTAAATTGATTGATTTCAGCTCTTTCAAGAACTAGTTTATTAATATCCTCAATCAAAATGAATTGCATTTAAACATGTTTTATGACATCTTACCAGTATTTGCAAAGAGAAAAGGATTTCCCTCTTTTATACCAGCCTGTTTGCGTACTTCATTTGCAAGATATTGCATGCTAGGGATGACCTCCTTCGGACATATGACTGGTACTCTGGTCCCATTCTGACAAAAAGAGACAAACTATTTAATTTTTCTGAATCACGGAAAATTGGCTACATCTTCTCACTAAAAAGCTCAATAAAGTTGTATGGTATTCACTACATAGGTCAATATCACTTGCCAGAGACACAATAAAATGAAAACCTAAACATTTCACTAAAAAATGATTTCTTGTTTTCAATTCTTTTTAAATTCTTTGAAATGGTATTAAAATTCAAACTAAAATTAACAAGCGGAGGATCCCCTCGCAACAGGAAATGTTTTTCCAATGTGTTGCAATATACACACTTACAGAGTTAGCTCACCTTTCACCAGATATACTGTAAAATTTGGTCTTTCCTTGAATGTCAATACATTGAGCAAAGTTAACTGGTTCATATATTGTTTTGTATTGTTAACTTGCACATAAGATTTAAGTTGTATCAACTGGATAATATTGGATATATTGAGAAAAAATTCACCGATAACTTTGGAAATGAATTGGATTTGACTTACTACAATGCTTAAGAAGTACGCACAGTTTGATGATTCTAGGTAGTAAAGCTTTCTTTCAATCATACTCACAAGTTTTTGTACACTAGTATACCCACACACTTTCATACACATAGCGATGCTATATCCACTTCTCAACAAGTTGCAAAAAGAGATAATAAGACTTGCAGTACTGCCAAATACTTTAAAATATCCCACTTGGCATTTAGCTAGTTATAATGATTTAACATTATCACAGTAACACAGGTTTCAGGTTGTGAATCTAAATACTTACATGTACTTGTATCTTAACAAATATTAAATATATTGTCTCTAAGATGCTCACCTTTCCACGGATTTCAACTAACTCTTGATTTTCTAGCATTTCCTTTTCCAATTTTGTTAACTTTTCTCTGAGAGAAAGATCGGTTTCTGTGACTCCTTTTGATCTATTTATGTAACACTGCAGGCTAAAAAGAGAAACAAAAAATTTTGCATGTAGTCTACCAACCTTACCTGTACAGTAACATATAATGCTCTTGCAAGATGGAGCCATAAAAATAAGATTGACATCATAGACTTAAAAGCCTAATTTTTTGTTAAAAACAGAAATTCAATTATATGGAACTTGTCTTACCTCAGAGCTTCTAGTTCTCCTGGTCTCCTGCGGTTGTATAACAGAAGACGTGCTTCCACTAACATGACAATGCGTCTGAACATCAAGCCACTGACAGCAGTGTAAGTTAAATCTAGAGATTCCAAGTTTTCCACTTGGTAAGAAGATAACTTGACTATGTCTTCAGGGTGAGGGAGCTCTTTTTTCCTATTAAACATTCGCTCTGACAAAGTAGATCTTGCAATCTTGTTAACTTTGAAACTCCATTCCTTACTCATGGGAAACATGAATTCTTCTCCCTCTTTCTTCATTACTTTGTCTTGTGTTTTAATGGAAATTCCTACTTTTAAAGATGCCATTCTCATGAGATCGAAACCTGTTTTGACAGCTGTGCTTGGATGCTGGAGTTCACCATCTTCATTATCATTGCAAATTTGAAGCGCTATTTCTACTACTTTGTCAAAGTTGCCTGGACTGAACATTTCACTCATTGAAATGTCCATTCTTTCCACTGAATTTCTGAATGCCAATAGGAGGCGGGCTGCCAACCTCATGTGAAAACTTGCGTAGTATTTTCTTTTTCTTTTATTGTCATTGTTTTTCATAAACCAAACATCTCCTAATAGTGGATCGGCCATACAAATCTCTGCAATTTTGTCCTTTTTCATTGAAGGGAACACTTCTTTAACAATCCTTTTGGACCCTGTAGGTTTTACTTTCCCCGTTATGATTCCTACTTGTATCATTGTGTAACCTTTGTGGTAGTCTTCACTTCTCACTGGGCATGTTATGAAGGTGATCACCCACGTTTCGTAGCAATTTCATATCTGAAGTCAGCCTTCTCTCCAACTCTTTAATTTCCTCCTGATTCGTGTCCTTCATCTTACAGTCTCTCAGCTCTTTAATGGCTTTCACCTTGTCATGGTTTAAATGTCTACGTTCAAGATGACTTTGTATGTTGGTGAATATTTCATGACAGTAAAAACATGCATGCACACAATCATATACCCTATTGTGCTTGGAGTTTGCATTCTCCTTTTTTAATCCCTTAATGAAAACATTTGGAAACTTTTTATCAAACAGACAATCATTTTCGTCAAGTTCTCTCTTGCATGGTGGGTTGTCCAAGTTTAAATAACCATCTTCTGATGTAGTGATTTTCTTTTCCAAAACGGATACACAATCAGACCCTCTCTTGCCTGGTTGGTCATCTGATCCAATACAGTTCTTATCCAATCCTGAAGCACTGTCTGAAAAGTTGTCTATATTCAAATATCCATCATCTGTTCTAGTAATGTTCTTTTTTAATCCTGCAACATGATTCTGTGACTTTACGACTTTTTCAACATTTTCAACATCAGTGATTGAGTCACTGTCACTTCCATCAGTTCCTTCGCTTTCTACAATATAGTCAGGATCATTGAAATCATCAAAATCCTCAAAGTCGCTGTCGCCCTTCAACTGCTGACCTCCGTAAATTTCTAAAAGATCTCTGTCACTCTCTGGACAATTTTGCTGACACCCGTCTAGCTCTGGACAGTCTCGGTAACTCTCTGTACATTTCTGCTGACCTCCCTCTTGTTCTGGACTGTCTCGGTCACTCTCTAGATGCTTCTGCTGACATCCATCAATTTCTGGACAGTCTCGGTCACTCTCTGGACAGTTCTGTTGACATCCGTCTAGTTCTGGACAGTCTTCGTCACTCTCTTGACAGTTCTGTTGACCTCCATCTAGTTCTGGACAGTCTCCGTCATTCTCTGGACCGTTCTGCTGACACCCGTCTAGTTCTGGACAGTCTCAGTCACTCTCTGGACAGTTCTACTTACCTCCGTCTAGTTTTGGACAGTCTCGGTCACTCTTTGGACCGTTCTGTTGACCTCCGTCTAGTTCTGGACAGTCTCAGTCACTCTCTGGACAGTTCTGCTGACCTCCCTCTTGTTCTGCACAGTCTCAGTCACTCTCTGGACAGTTCTGCTGACCTCCCTCTTGTTCTGCACAGTCTCAGTCACTCTCTGGACAGTTCTGTTGACATCCGTCTAGTTCTGGACAGTCTCCGTCACTCTCTTGACAGTTCTGTTGACCTCCATCTAGTTCTGGACAGTCTCGGTCACTCTCTGGACAGTTGTGTTGACTTCAGTCTAGTTCTGAACAGTCTCCGTCACTCTCTGGACGTTTCTGCTGACATCCATCCATTTCTGGACAATCTCGGTCACTCTCTGGACAGTTCTGTTGACCTTCGTTACTTTCTGGACAGTCTCTATTACTCTCTGGGCAGTTCTCCTGCTGACCACCAATTATATAACTCATCTGCTGATCTGCATACTCGATCCAATGCTCCTTATCATAATTTGAAAATATTAAAATTAATCCTCAGAAGGATTTGTAGGTTCAACTTAAACTTTTGTAGACAATAAATGTATGAGAAACTCAAATGCTGCACCTTTTTCTTACATTGTGACCTTTATTAATCCTTCTTTTCTTTGGTCTTTGAGCCTTTGCATGGCTAATCTGGTAATTCTCTTTTAGTGGAGTGTCATCAATACTCTCTGAACAGATACTCTTCTTCTGACCTTCCGATTTTAATCCACTGCTCCTAATTATTATTTGAAAATACTTAAACTCATCCGCAGAAGGATTTTTCGTTTCAACTTGCTTTTAAACAAAATAATGTGTAAAAACTCTGCATCTTTTTCTTACCTTGTGTATCCTCCTTTTCTTTGGTCTTTGAGCTTCTGCAGGTGCATGGCTATTTTGGTTATTCTTTTTTAGTGGAGTGTCATCAATACTCTCTGAACAGATACTCTTCTTCTGACCTTCAGACTTCATCCACTGCTCCTAATTATTATTTGAAAATACTCAAATTCATCCTTCGAAGGATTTCTTGTTCTTTTTTTTAGACAATAAATGTACAAAAACTTTTCCTCTGTTTCTTAACTCTGTATCTTTTTTTTTTACCTTGCGACCTTTGTGTATCCATTTTTTCTCCGGTCTTTGAGCTTCTGCAGGTGCATGACTATTTTGGTTATTCTCTTTTAGTGGAGTGTCATCAATACTCTCTGAACAGATACTCTTCTTCTGACCTTCAGACTCCATCCACTGCTCCTAATTATTATTTGAAAATACTGTACTAAAATTCATCCTCAGAAAGATTTCTTAGTAAACTTAAATTCTTTTTCGACAAAAAATGTATAAGAAATTTTCTTCTATTTCTTAACTCTGTGTCTTTTTCTCACCTCGTGACCTTTGTGTATCCTCCTTTTTTTGGTCTCTGAACTTCTGCATTGCTCTTTTGGTTATTCTCATATAGTGGAGTGTCATTAATGAGTAGGCAATCATCCGGAAAAGTAAACACCTAAAATGTTACTCCCAAATTTTGAATGATTAAAATAAATTTCATTTGTTAGACAATATACATTTATTGCATGAATATTCGGGAGATATGAAGATTTATTCCCCCAAGAAAAATTTTATTTCCCAAGGGCATCGCTCTAAGGAAATATGATTTTTCTGGGGGAATAAATCTTCATATCTCCCAAATATTCATGCAATAAATTGTTTATCATACTTAAACAACATACCGCTATAGTAAAAACATTGAGTTCTAACAGTTTCAACTTTGCCAACTCTAATAAAGCAAAACTGTACATGTTCCTTTCTATGTTGATTTTTTATTTTTTTATTTCTTTAATCATTCAAATTATATATTAGAGTTGAATTAGTTTTCTGATATAAGATGAATTAGAACATTTATACACTTTATATATCAATTAAAATAAAAAATAAAATGTTGCTATGGTATCTAGGTGTTTTTGCAAAGTTATAGTAGTCTTTCCCAGCTGAGCTGTAATTGAAAATATAAGAAAAGTGGATATATGAGCAAAATTAAAACCTGTACTACCCACGGTTTCAATGGTAGGGGAGTGTCACAGCCAATTGTGCCTCATGTGAATTTCATGTGAAGAGAGCAATTACATGATTTTCACATGAAATACACTTCACATGAATTTTATATGAAATTTTTTCGCATGAATTTCACATGATTTTTTTGTGTGCAAGATATCACAAAATCATATTTACATATATATGTAAACATGAAAATCACTTCATGTGAATTTCGCATGAAACGTTCTCACGTAAAATTCATGTGAGTGCTCTTTTCACACGAATTTCACATGGAATTCATGCGAGGCAGAATTACTTGTGAACAAGCATTAGAAAGTATTAAGAGTTAATAGCAATGATTGTTATGAGGTATCATTAGCATGCTTGAGTTAATATATGTCACATTCTTTAATTTTCAAGAAAAGAAAATCCACATTTAGGTATAGGACTGGGACAATTATATAAATAATGTAAACCAACTTTATTAGTAACAAAGTAATTTTGGGGACCACAAGCATCAAAGTAGTCCGGGACCACAAATTTACGATTTAGGTTTCATGATGTTTATTCATTGTGCATTTATGTTTACTTGCAAAAGTTGTCTGTCCACGACTACTAATATTCATGCCAAAGAGGTCTCGCATTGTTGCAAATATTTTTTGCACACACTAATAAAAGTTGGTTTAAACTTATCTCAATAGGCATATCAATACCATTCAATGAAATATCATTTTTGAAAATCAACTTAGATGGCATTTATGAAAGGTGAAGATAACGAACAGCGACCGACCCCATAACTCCTATAAGCAATACAAAATAGAGAGTTGGGCAAACACGGACCCCTGGACACACCAGAGGTGGGATCAGGTGTCTAGGAGGAGTAAGCATCCCCCGTCGACCGGTCACACCCGCCGTGAGCCCTATCTCTTGATCAGGTAAATTGAGTTATCCGCAGTCAAAATCAGTGTGCCAAGAACGGTCTAACAATCAGTATGAAACACGCCAGACAGCATTTGACCCAATGATAGGTTGCATTGGCAAACCAGATCATTACAACGACCATAGAACTCGCGAAATGATTACTTTAAACAAGACTGTTGAAACCCCTGACCATCAACTTCTTTGTCAGTAGTCTGCCTCGATTTAAAAACTGCCTCCTAATTAATGGACAACCTTAACTCCTAAAGAATGGACTATTTTTCTTCCTCATAATTGATGGACAATCTTACCTCCCAAAGTATGGATTGTTTAACTGCCTCCTAATTAGTTGACAAACTTAACTCCTAAAGAATGGACTATTTTTCTTCCTCATAATTGATGGACAATCTTAGCTCCCAAAGTATGGACTATTTAACTGCCTCCTAATTAGTGGACGAACTTAATTCCTAAAGAATGGACTATTTTTCTTCCTCATAATTGATGGACAATCTTAGCTCCCAAAGTATGGACTATTTAACTGTCTCCTAATTAATGGACAATTTTCACTCTCAAGTACAGATTTTTCGTTTGCCTCTTAATCGCTGGACAACCTTTGTGCCCAAAGTATGGACTATTTAACTGCCTTCTAACTGGTAGACAATCTTATATCTTAAAGAATTGACTATTTATCTGCCTCCTAATTGATTAAAAATCTTAGATCTCAGAGTCTGGACTTATTGGACTTTTTATCTGTCTCATAATTGATGGACAATCTTAGCTCAAAGTATGGATTATTTACTGCCTCTTTATAATAACATAATGTACCTTGTAACCTCTCTGTTTTCCTTCCTCTTAGGTGCATGTCCCTTCTTAAGTGCACCATCCTGACTTTCTACAAAAAATAATCTAAACATCTGTAGACATTGAAAATACAACTGAATGGATGCATAAAAATAAAGCTATGAAACTGCTAATAACTAAAGTGCTCAAGATTGTCCGATCTTCTGCCCACTGAATTGTTAAGTGCTGTTATCTTCCTAAAAGGTGTTGCCAGTTTTTTTATACATATAAATTAAAATTAAAAGAAATTTTACTATAGTATCAAGTTATTTTGTTTAAAGTTATAGAATTTTTAGCCAGCCGAATTGTAATGGAAAATATAGGAAAAGAGAAGACTTGTGTACAAAACTTTTAAATGGCAGACTAAAGTGTCAGACTCGCGAACTTTAAACATCAAGGATACGGGTTCTCTGTTATATCACTTAGCAAAACTCACTGATGATTAGCAACATGCAATAGTAACACTATTAGACTACCATAAAAGCTGAAATATATGCCATTCACAAATAATTCTTGGATTTAAGAGTTATCAAATTTTGATGAGGAGTGACATTAATTTATTATCATTTGATTTAAAGATACTTTTTTCTTTAAAACTGACAAAAAGTCATCCAAAGCCCAACAGTGCTGCTCGAACAGCTAACAGACACCATTAATCTTAACCTTGGATTGAATGATCCCAAAATCTGTAGATGTCTTCCTTCAACACTTTTCTACCTATGAAATCATGACCAGATGACCATACCCATTGCACTTTTGCTCTATATTCCTTGTAACTACCAGATGTGTTTGTAACTCCATAGATGCAAGTCAAAATGAACAGCAATAGCTCTGATGGCATATTGACAATGATGCACTACTGCGTATCATAGAATAAGCCAGCAGAGTAATAGCAGTTTATAATGCCATGGTCAAAAAAAAAGAAAAAAGAAAAAATTATATCGCTTTATCACTTGTATCAACGTGTTTCAAAATAGTATTGCTTAAAATACTAGATGATTTTACAACAATTAACACTCATGATCAGCTTAGACAAGAAGTCTAGTGTACAATGACTGTTTAAATTTACCGTCCGGATCTGGAACGCAGAATTCCAGATAAACAAGACAAAATATCGTTTAAAAATTCCATTCCCAAATAAAATAGACCGGAAACTGAAGCATCCAGATAAATGGCATCCAGATATCTGAAGCCCAACTGTATAGCTTAAGGGAATGTATCTAAACAATTTCAAGATTTTCATATCATTGGTATAAGGATCATCCAGATGACCCCCCTTCAGGAGACTATGGCTACATATCAATTGCATATCATTTACTTTAAAAATTGCTTGTTATTACTAATATATACTCAGATTGTTTGCTATAGGCCTGGTAATAGAGAAGAAGATTTTGTAAAGAATTGATGCATTTTCCCTTTCTGACCAATAAAGCCATGCCCTAGCAACAGAACCCCTGACCTGGGGTAATGAAATTTACAATTTTTGGTAGAGGCCCCCTTGCGAATCATTACTATGTACTTTGTTTGCTACATGCCTTAGAGTAGAGAAGAAGATTTTTATAAAATGCATAAATTTTTACAGTTTTTACCCAAACTTTAAGGTCCCTTATGGGTGGGGGTCATGAAATTTATAATTTATGTTCCCCTCACCCTACAGGTGCTAAATACCAAATTTGGTCAAGATTGGCTCAATAATATTTGAGAAGAAGTTGAAAATGATCAAATGTTAATAGACGACAGGAACAAACACGGATCGCAAAAGGTCACATGGGTGATTCAGATGACTTAAATTGCTAAAAAGTGTTGCCAGATTAACTGACATGATGGCTAATAAAAAGCACCAATAAAAGAGATGCGAGCCTAAAAAAGATCATCTGGTTATTTTGATTACCTTTAGTCCACTTTAGGTCGTCCAAAAAACACTGTAGGGTCTTTTTCTTTCTTGCAAGACAACCTGAAAATCATAATTGTAGACGAGCATCAAAAATTAGGCCAGGCGTGTTGTTCATCTTGGAGGTATTTACGTTAACAATTACATTGACATCCTTTTGTATCTTGTCCATTTCAGTAGAAATAAACATGTTTCCAATACTGCCCCAGATTTGCACATGGGCATGGACCTTTTACCCAGTCATTTTAGTAAAGGGCCCATTGATGAGTATAATTATGTAAAAAAAAAATTGTCTTGCAAGTCTTATCCGGTTTCCGATTAATCAAAATATTAAATTATACAGATGTCTATTATACTGAGATGTTAGGAATATAAAACATAATATTTTTCTTTTCATTTTACAATTGTACAACTTGGCATAGAAATAGTTTACCGAGTTTGAAATCTAGTTGGGACTATATTTTCAGTGGAACAGTGGTGTATGAAAATATAACTCTTTTTTTTTGCTAATGTACCGATAAATAAATTAGGGATGGTTGGGGAACCGGAAACACACTATTTATTTATTCAGGCCTAATCAATGAATGTTTTAAAATTAGTCAAGGCCACCTTTAAAAAATTGTTTGTTTGCCCTCTCCTGACCGACTGACAAAAAAGTACCTGACTCGAGATATTTTTATTAACAATTAATGTAAGCATAATTTTTTTTGTTGAAATCCAGTTGTTTGCACACCTTTTTTCTATTTAATTTTGGCACAAATTTTGAAAAAAAAAATAAAAATTTCCCTACCTACCGACCCAAAGATTAAACACCGAGTCGGGAGTGGGCAAACCAACAAGTTGGTAGGCTCGACTAGTAAAGAAAATAGATCCACATAGTTTGTAGGGCTGAAACGATACGCCCCCGGCCCTTCACGATACGATACATATTGCAATACTAAAGCCACGATTCAATACTTTCAACACAATTTACAGAAGAAACTAATAATAACATTGAAGAAAAATTTAATTACCAAGATTCACAATCATAATTTTAAAAGCAAAATGTTTCCAAACTGCCGAACGGTAAGATGCCTGTTGGCTCTGTAGTTTAAACTGATAAAGATCATTATTATTTTCGTCAGACTCAAGGCAAACAACAGTCTGAACGTTATTGGATGCTATTTTGTCCCTCATGCAGGTTAAAATAATAAGTACAGGCTGAGCCTAATATATTTTACTGAACCCGTTTGTAATAAACATATCGAACTGAAAATCGAGGCAATGAATCGAACATTGAATCGAGCGTTTATATTGAACAGTATCGATATTTCGGTGAATCGTTTCAGCCCTAAATTAGTTTGTGGCAATAAAATAGAAACTAAAGTTTGTATTTGAACTTGACCAAAGTATGAACTTTTCTGCCCAATGTTAAATTCACCATGCATGTAAACAGCTGAGATATAGTTCATGCCAGTTTGGAAAAAAATCTCTAACAAATTATCACCATGACAAAAAAAATGACTTGCTTTTAATTTAGTTTCTTGCCAAAGTTATTGTTAGGCCACATAAAATTAATTTTTAGATTCCCATCATTGCCCGCCCCTCTCAAAATATCCCACCCAGCGCTTTTTATATCAGTTTTAAAATATCGGTTAAGACCACGAGCATGAACCCTGAACAGCATTCTGTTGTCAACAGAAGCAAAAATAAACTAAGAAGAAAAAAGGAAAGAAGCTAAATTGTATGAATCATATACTTTTGGTCTTTTCTTCCCATTCTGTGTTATTTTGAAATAGCTCCACATCATCTCTCTTTAGAGAAAATCTACAGAGTGACAAGTCATATTAATTGCATATTAATTGCAATGTTCATCTTAATTACCATTAATCACAAGTATGAGAAATCCAAATCCAATTAATACTTCAGGGGTTTTCTTTTTAAAATTTATTCGATTATGCATTTTTTTTATCTATTGAAAAACTTTATATAGGTTGGTAAGTTAATAATAAAAAAAATACTAAAAAGCTGATGATATATACTTTATATGCCCCAATCATTTCATGGCAGGACATAATAATTGCGATGGTGCAATGCAATATGCCTGCTGATTTTGCCTGAATCAAGCCAAAACAAAGTACGTTTTAACTTTTTGATAAAAATCGAACTTGGAAACAAGTATTATGTTAATATAATATAGAAATGGTTACAATCTAAAATATTATTTACCATTATTTACTTAATAATCATTCCAAGTACTCTTAAATTCTGCTTGTACTAAATAATGAATACTCACATAGCATCATCTGACAAGCAATAAACTTTTATGTTACAGTCATCCTCAGATAGTAATTTCACTGGCCATCGCATTTGACAGGGCACACCTTTAATTCTTGCCCATCGAAACATTTTCAACCTGAAATAGAATTTTCAAAACATTAGTATTAATGATTTTGCATTGTTCACAGGTTTGAACCTCCTAGCTCTTAGCCAGAGTTCGTTTCCACACAATCCTATTTTATAGATGAGGTCTCAACGTGAAGTTTGTGGTGCAGCATTACCGATTTCATGACAAACTCAAGAAATTTTTTGGAGCATTTTTTCTTCACATCTTGTTTTTCTAGTTTTATTTCAGCGTGATCTTCAGCATATTAAAAAATAAAACGCTACTGCAGGTACCCTTTAAGTAAAAATTATCATAAATATCACCCATGATTTTCAAGGGTTTTTTTTTTCCTTCAGACCCTGTGTAGTTATTTTTTTATGTGCTGTATTAAGCATGCTGTCTAAGTCTACAAACTTAATAGTGAATTTCCCCTTTCGTTTATTAACTTCATTTTCTAAGTGTCCCTACATTTGCAGTCATTATTACAACAACAGTGTGCACATTAGGCCAAAAATAAAAATAGTTGAGTTTCCGCTAACATTCCAGAAAAAAATAGGGTAGGTAGGTAGGAAATATTTTTTTTTTTAATTTTATTTTTCCAAAGTATGTGAAAACATTGTAAGGCCATCATTAAAAATATTTTTGTTTGATGTACTCCGACCCACATTTTTCAAGGTGGGTAGGTAGGTAGATATTTTTTATTTTTTATTTTTGCAGTATCGAAAAAATTGATTATTGTCATAAAAACGCAGATTTAGAAATTTATTGATGTTTTCATCAAACATTGGACAAGACAGATTTAATAATTATTGCTATAAAACATTCATCAAAAAAGTTTCTTAGAGAATATAAACCTTTAAAATGAAACAATGTTTATTTCCCTGGAAACCAAATTTTAAAAAAAATTAAAAGTACTGAAAAAAAAATGATTGGGTAGGGGCGATTTTCACGGGTCGGTCGGAGTACATCAAACAAATCAATTTTTATATTTGGCCTAAACTCCAACAAGAAATTTACCTTACAGGTCTATTATTGCTTATAGGAGTTAAGAGATTGATCACTGTTCGTTATCTTCACTTTCCATTATGATCTATTATCATTATAACTATAAATGTTCTATTGAATTTTATACTTTCAAAATAAGTTTTGCATAAATTGGATTGCAAGTAAACTTGACTTGAGTGTTCTTTTTTTTCTGTAGAAAATTTTTCGATTTAGAGCTAAGTTCTAGCTGTCGAATGCATTACGTCATTGTGTACTGTATAGCACGTGCGCTTCGTCAAAGTATTTACCGACAGATCACAGAGTAGATAAACGAATATTTATTGGACATATTCAATTTAAATTTGCTTTATATGCTAAAAGATGGCTACAAACGCATGCATTATACTAATAAATCATTTTTAATGTCGAATGTTTATGCTATTTTTAGAACGACCGGTGATGGTTGGAAAAACCCACACGTGCATTAACAAGTGTGTTACTTTGACGGTGTGTAATATCCGACAATAATTGATTATTTTTCACTGTAATAAATGTTTTTATCCAAAATGAAAGCTGAATATGCACCAGTAAATTGTAATAAGCATAAATTGACAGCTATTGCATCATACCCCGTGCCGTGATTCGCACTCGACACAGGTGTGAAACATGTGACGCGAGGATTCTAGTAATTTGAGTTGTCCATGAATTAATTTATAACTGATCACAATTAAAGTAAGTCTTTTCTTAATATTAAGCTGTTATATCATTCATGATTTATGCATAGCGGGAAGCATAGCGGCAATGTGTGATGCATGGCGGGAGATCGTGAATGCATGGCGGTCCCGCCATGCAAAAACGGCCTGGGGAAACACTGTCCATATAATATTTTAAGAAAAAAATACTTTTTTCATAATATGAGAAAACTTCAATGCTGATAAAAAAAGATCTCACCTTCTATAATTCAATAACATACTTCTTATATTCAAACCCTTTCACCGAGCAGTAAGAGACAGGTGTTTGCAATTCAAGAATATCATAAAAAAAGAAAGCATTGTGTCCATCAACAAAGATTTCCAGCACATCAAAGTCACAACCTGCACACATAATACATACTCGGAGAATTCAAATGCAGACATTATGATTAATAAACCAACAGGCAAATCATGGTTATCCATAATTCCTTGTAGAAAGTAACCACTTTCCTCAATCCTTCTTGGTCATAATGGAGTCACAGTTTCCCAATGAACCATGGGGAAATAATGACAATGTCCATATATCACGAGTTAAGCTAATAGTAATGGACATATACTGATTTTGATACTCGTCTAATTTGCAAATATTGTGAGTGAAGTATTACTCATCGAATTATTATGAGCCAGGCCATCATTAAAAATATTTCAGTTTGCCCAAATCCGACTCATGATTATTGGGTATGGGTAGGTAGGTAGGCAATTTTTTTTTTTTTTTTTTTTTTTTTTTTTTTGGAGCGCCAGATTTTCGAAACTGAATATGTACAAATATAATGCAAGCAACAGATGTCTCTCCAACAAACCTGAAGATGTTCTGTCAGATATTTTAGAATTAAAAACACTCAACATTCAAACTGAGTTTTAAAACTGTGTAAAACAACACATCATATCAATGACAGAACTCAGAAACACAGAGAATTACATATGGGGAAAAAAAGTTCAATGTTCAATGCATGATTCTCTCCGATTGTCAGATCCTTCTAACAGTGTCAAAAATCATATACCGTATTTTGCCGCAGTTAAGTTTAATACCCCCCCCCCCCCCCCACACACACACACACTTTGGGTTTGAAAATCCGGGGGAAAACGCAATTCGTGTGTGCAATACGCAGCAAAAATTTTGATCAAGCGGCAATCTTAACTTTATACTTTGCAGTGATTTTCAATGAATATTTTTGCGGAAATAATTAATTACAAACAAAGAATAAGAATTTGCAAACCGCGTAACTATATTTTTGAGACATCAGTCATCTTGACTTTCAACATCGCGGTAATCTTCACTGAATATCCCGGGTAATCATCGTGTTAATTTCAGCAAAGCACGAGAATTTGTAGCATTAAAGTTTGAACAGACTGGGCATTTCTTTGTTGAAACTTAAAATCATTTAAATAGTCGATGTTGTAAAAATAAAATCGAAATATTAAACTAGCATTTAATTTGTTGTAATGAACATACCACCAGTGATGTACATTAGGTGCGATATATCAAACCTCTCGTTAACTTATAAAATATGGATACGGTAGAGAAATGAAAAATTCAAGCACAACCCTCTGGAATTTTGTTTCATGAAGATGGGTATCTAACGTACCCATACAAGTCGTTTGTACGGCAAAAGAAAATATAATACAGTGTATACCGACTCATGGAAATCGGACAGCGTGCTAATTCATGCTGCATTTTTTCCCCTTCACTTTAATAAAAAGTGTGAAAAAAAATTCTCGGATATTTCTTCACCCTGAGGATGTATCTGACAAAATCAAATGACTAGCGCAGTGCACGTACTCAACTATGGCTAGTGATGGGAATCGGTGAGAATTTCATAATCGATGATTGGTTCACTGTAACTAACTAATAATCGATTATAATCGGACAACTATAAATTTTATGATAAAGTCATTCAACTAGTGTACAAGTGTAAATAAATATTTTGTACATTTATATTTGTTGTTTCTATTGCTGTCAGAAAAAGTGTAAATGATTTTTTTCTGTGTGTATTTGCTTTTTTTCTATCTTAATATCCTTTAATTACACACATATATTAAAAGCCAATACAACTTTTAGAAGGGTCTACGCGCCAAAAAAAAAACCGGATATCGTTTGCTTCAGTTATATCCCCGTATATCAAAGTCACATGTCATTAACTGACGATGATCCGACATAATTAAAATTCAGCAAAGAAAAATAAGGAAAGAAATTCAAATTATTAAAAAAGAAACAAAAAAATCTATTTTCACCAATTGAAAGCACAATACGCACGTGCAGAGTGACAATGACCTTTGAAAACGGGTTTTATTTACATATTTCACACATGGCTTTGCTTGTATCAAGATTCTGTTTGATGGATATTCCTTCGTTTATATGTCTGAATCAAAAGTAATTCGAATGTCACTGCCCTGTGACGACGAACATGCAAGTACCATGCGAACATGTTTTATTCCCCAGGTATGGCTATCTAGATCAATGCCTTTCGCTTCCATGTGCGTCGCCATTACGATAAACAAAACAAGAGAATGTGCCAACAATCGACTGATTTTCGATTATAATTGATGATTGGAACATCACTAACTACGGCTTCGTAAAACACGTGCTGGTCGCCGTCTCATTTCTTTTGCTCAAGAAAAGTTATTTCAAAGTTTCACATTAACATTTCATTAAAAATTAGAGTAACTAACTTTTCAGTGGCAACACATTTTCCAATCTAACTTCGGTTATTTTAGCACGTGACAAGCCATTGTGTACACATGCTAGGAAGGTGGCATACGAGGTGAAGAATATTCAGATCCAATAAATTTTAATTTGGCTGTTTCATAATAATTTGATTTCTTATATATTGTAAGTGTCATATTTTCTACAATTTTACGTTTTTGTAGTAATAACTAATTTTCTTGAGATAGATTTTTCGCTGCTAAATAGACGAACAACGCGAAAAAGCGTTCAGTATCAATGAATGCTATGTCTCCGAGTGAATCTTAACCGCCGAGTTCCACCTGAAAAAAAAATGGTCAAAACCCTATATTATGATTTATAATACGCACCCCTTTCTCACACCCAACAATTCTTGAAAAGAAGTCCGTATCATGTTCGGCAAAATACGGTATATATGTATAGTCCATGTTTCTTATTGTTGAACCGATATAGTCTGTTTGAAACTGTCGGCTTTACTTTGTTGTCAATTTTTATCACAACGGATGAAGACAGCGTGAAAAATCCGTCTTCCATCTTTGAACACATGTTTACTAGATTTAACGTTTTCGTAAATGTAGTATGACATAATCCCGAGTATATCGAGATAAAATTATAAACTGCGTCTCGCAAAGACTTCGCGGGTTTCTTTCAATAGCAAGTGTTAAGTTATTACTTCACATTAAAATTGAATACGGTGACGGCGCGGACAATTAAAAAAAGAAAGAAAAAAAAAAAATACCGAAAAACGGCAATAAAAGAATTTGACTCGGCGGGGTTTTTTTTCCGGATCAGTCGCGTTTGGGCAAACATACAATATTTTTATTTTGGTCCCACACCCTCGGGCTCAAGGAGGCAGAAACCACAATATTTCCATCTACCCAAAGATGTTCTACACATTGTTTCAGAGAAGACACTGAAAATGCTCAAAAGTTTACAATAGATGCAATATTGCAGGACAACAAACAAAAACATGTAAAAATGGTTTTAAAATCTTCCTTAAGACTTCAAACTCCTACGATTGGACTTTAATCCTTTTTATTTTTTACAAAGCCAATTAAACTGTTGTTTTACTTTCAATCGAAAGTTATGAACTAAATATGTCTAAAATTCACGAGTCTTACAAGTCCAACATTTAGGGGTTATGAATAAGGCATGCTCTTTAAATTTTAATGACTGCGATTTTCTGTGAAGGTTTGATAATTTTGAAAAATTAAATGTGTACTACCAAAAATCAAAAGAACTACAGGGTAGCCTGTTATCTATTAAGTTTCATTAAGTTACACTCACCTTTAACAATAATGTATTTGCATGCGACAGCAGTATTGAATTACATCCTCAAATTCCACAACTGATTGAAATTCTAATACTCGTTTTATTACCATTTCCATAGACTCTGAATTGAGATAATCTTTCACAGTATATGAACACTTATAGTTATTATAAAGTGCATATGAAATTACCAGGACAGTATCAGATTGACTTTTGAGGCAGAGTTCAAACATCATGATAAATTTCCTTCACAATAATGAAAATGTCCTAATAAACGTTTTCTCCATTCCATCTCCTGAACATCAGATTCCATTTCACATGTTTTTTGAAAATACACAATAACACTACTAACATCAAAAGCAATACACTAAGGATCAAACTTAATAAAATGTCCTGAGAAATGAGGTGTTTCATGTAATCCTCCATTTTTAAGCATATCCTTCTTGGAAAATGATGCATTATGGGATAATGCATCTTGGGACTGCAATTATAATCTATCCAAATATTGGGAGCCTAATAGATCAAATGAAATGTGGACCATTCTATGTTTGCATACATTTTCACTTACCTGTTCATGCTACCAATTCCCAATTTACAGCTCCTCCATTACCGGAAGTTGCGCGTAAAATCTGTTCATCGATATCGAAAAGGCCGAGCTATAGAGGCGAAATCCAAAGTTTATGAGCTGAATTAACTTCGTTGTTATCTAGCATGTGAAGCTCATAACAATGATATGTGTGAATTTTTTTCTCAATTTTATGTGCTAAGCTCATAAACAAATTTAGCTCACAAGTACTGCCTGGACAATATATTAAGCTCATAATTTAGAAATGTCAGAACAGACGGACGGATGGACAGACGGACAGACAGAGTGATTCCTATATACCCCTGACTTGAAAACAAGAAACATATATTTTATAATATTTAGAATTCCTGACATTTTCATAAATCATGAATATCGGTGCTTTATCTCGGTATGCTACATGTAATTATATATTTTGACTTAACATACATATTATTATATTTCTTAATGCAAGAGTATAAATGATGCATGTGAATTAAAGATAGTCTAGTAATTAGCGCCAACAATTTACAGATGCACATGCATGACTTCAAAATTTACGAGCGCGGTTGTTTGGATTACACACAATTAAAAACAAATCCCCGAAAGGAGTCGAGATAAATGCATTGAACAACCAGCACGGGTAAAACAGGTACATCATGTTCGGGGGGTATAAAAATCTGTATAAAACATATACCCAACCCCCTTTCTTGATCATACGTTAATCATATGTTCAAAATTTCATATGTTTGTCATTTGTTAAATATATGTTAAACATATAAATTTTTCACCTTGTGTTAATCATATGTTTGAAGTTTTCAGTATGTTCAACATATGTTTCAAACATACGTTAAACATATGTTCAAAACATATGTTCGCCATATTATGATAAAATCATATGTTTAACATATGTTAAACATATGTTTAACATATGAATATCCAAAGATATGTTAAACATGTGTTGCAATTTTACCTGTGTATGTGGAAGTGAATATTATCAATATCTGCCAGCAAGTATAATCAGTATATGTCAGTAAGTAATATCAATATTTGTCAGTAAGTATTACCCGCATGTGTCAGTAAGTATTATCAGTAACTACAGTAAGTATTACCTGCATGTGTCAGTAAGTATTATCAGTATTTGCCAAATTGGTCAGTATCTTTCAAAAAGTATTATCAGTATGTGTCAGTAAGTATTATCAGTACATGTTAGTATTATCAGTATATGTCAGTATTATCAGTATGTGTCAGTATTATCAGTATGTGACAGTAAATATCATCAGTATATGTTAGCATTATCAGTATGTGACAGTAGATATTATCAATATGTATATCTTTTATCAGTGACTCATCGGTGTTTGTCACTGAGTATTATCAGTACGTATATAAATATTCAACAAATGTAAATAATAACAATTATGGATGAAGATCAAACGTTGTGATCTTTGCAATAAATTAGATGTTCCACAACGTAATTAATCATATTAATACACGAGAATAGATGTTATCAAAATGCAATGTTAATTTGTTTGATTCAGTGTCCATGTTTATCAATACTCTGTTGTAGGAGACAGTTGATGTTTAATATAGTTATCAGTACTCTGTTGTAGGAGACAGTTGATGTTTATAACAGTTATCAATACTCGGTTGTAGGAGACAGTTGATGTTTATAACAGTTCTCAATACTCTGTTGTGGGAGACAGTTGATGTTTATAACAGTTATCAATACTCTGTTGTAGGAGACAGTTGATGTTTATAACAGTTTTCAATACTCGGTTGTAGGAGACATTTAATGTTTATAACAGTTATCAATACTCTGTTGTGGGAGACAGTTGATGTTTATAACAGTTATCAATACTCGGTTGTAGGAGACATTTAATGTTTATAACAGTTATCAATACTCTGTTGTGGGAGACAGTTGATGTTTATAACAGTTATCAATACTCTGTTGTAGGAGACAGTTGATGTTTATAACAGTTATCAATACTCGGTTGTAGGAGACATTTAATGTTTATAACAGTTATCAATACTCTGTTGTGGGAGACAGTTGATGTTTAAAACAGTTATCAATACTCTGTTGTAGGAGACAGTTGATGTTTATAACAGTTATCAATACTCGGTTGTAGGAGACATTTAATGTTTATAACAGTTATCAATACTCTGTTGTGGGAGACAGTTGATGTTTATAACAGTTATCAATACTCTGTGGGAGACAGTTGATGTTTATAACAGTTATCAATACTCTGTTGTAGGAGACAGTTGATGTTTATAACAGTTATCAATACTCGGTTGTAGGAGACATTTAATGTTTATAACAGTTATCAATACTCTGTTGTGGGAGACAGTTGATGTTTATAACAGTTATCAATACTCTGTTGTGGGAGACAGTTGATGTTTATAACAGTTATCAATACTCGGTTGTAGGAGACATTTAATGTTTATAACAGTTATCAATACTCTGTTGTGGGAGACAGTTGATGTTTATAACAGTTATCAATACTCTGTTGTAGGAGACAGTTGATGTTTATAACAGTTATCAATACTCTGTTGTGGGAGACAGTTGATGTTTATAACAGTTATCAATACTCGGTTGTAGGAGACATTTAATGTTTATAACAGTTATCAATACTCTGTTGTGGGAGACAGTTGATGTTTATAACAGTTATCAATACTCTGTTGTAGGAGACAGTTAATGTTTATAACAGTTATCAATACTCTGTTGTAGGAGACAGTTAATGTTTATAACAGTTATCAATACTCTGTTGTAGTAGACAGTTGATGTTTATAACAGTTATCAATACTCTGTTGTAGGAGACAGTTGGTGTTTATAACAGTTGTCAATACTCTGTTGTAGGAGACAGTTGATGTTTATAACAGTTATCAATACTCTGTTGTAGTAGACAGTTGATGTGTATAACAGTTATCAATACTCTGTTGTAGGAGACAGTTGATGTTTATAACAGTTATCAATACTCTGTTGTAGGAGACAGTTTGTACATCCACAATGGATATAAGTTCAGTACACATGATGAGGATAACGACGATTCCAGTGGTAACTGTGCGGTTATATATCACGGAGCCTGGTGGTACAGGGAATGTGCTAACTCCAACCTGAACGGTCTGTACGCCAGGTCCGTTGTGTCTAGTTTAAAATACCCCTACTGGTATCTTTGGAAATATCTTACCGCATTAAAGGGAACATCTATGCTGATACGACCCAAGAATTAACATCAATATATACCGTGTTTGACAAATGACTAAGTCATGTCCTGGATTGACTTATTTTACATCAGATATCTCTGATGAAACGGGATAGTAACGTGTGGTTGATATAATATAAATATCAATGGAATTATCAGGATTTTTTCAATGTAATTGTTTATTAAGTAGTGAGCAGTAACATTTTGTGTAGAATGATTGAGTTGTATTCCTTTTTTAAGTATAAATCACTGATTGTTAAACTCTGACAAATGATCAACATACTCTATGTACTACATGATCTGTATTATTTTGATCAACACATGAATATTAATTTGTGGTATATCATTAATTGTCATGATAAATGCTTTTACATAGTGTAAATATGTATGTCATTAAATAGATTCTTAAAGCAATAGTTTGTATTCCAGATAATAAACATCATATATACATTTTATTTTGATACAGTAAATAATCATCATAAAGACATCTTATTTTGATACAGTAAATAATCATCATAAAGACATCTTATTTTAATACATGCACATATGTTTTGATATAGGCACCTATTTTACATTGTTAACAGATAAGCTAACGTAACCTGAATTCTGTAGAGATACAAACATATGTTATATTGGGGGGGGGGGGGGGGGGGCTGATACTCCAGACAGTATTTCTCTCAATAGAGTCACGTGATCATATCAGTCACATATTTCACAACATTGGCATTTTCCATGTTTTTTTCCCTTAATGACTTTACAAATTTTGATGGTGTCCATATTTTCATGAATGCTATGCAGTTGTGAACAATGCCCGGATGAATCTTAACTTAAATAGCACGTCCAATGTACCGGATGCAAGATGTTCCATGATGATAAATTTATCTTATTCATTTAATATTGTTGGATGATGAATGTCTTTCTGTAGAGAAAAATATAATGCTTTGTGTTAGCTTTCTGAAAGATATTCGTGAGACTACATGTAGTTGTTCTAATTTTGCTCCAAGTTAATATTCAAGAAATAAATTTTGTAACAATGTAAGTGATAAGCAGTATCATAGTATCATGCTTTGTCTTTTTTACACATATAAATATCTCAATAGTCGCTTATATATTGTATGGCATTTATAATTGTATGATATGTATTTCTTAAATAAATCGCTTCTGTACAAGTTCAACACATTTAGTATTTATTATTTCTATATACCTTCAACGGATCCGATTCTACTGCATTAACAGACTTTGTAAACCAGCACAGTTACTGTGGAATCACCATTATTCGTGGGGGATTGATGTTCGTGGATTTTGTGGGTCACTCTTACCCGCGAATTTACGTGTCCTCGGACATTTTAAATAAAGTAGAGTTATCCCTCTTAGTGACATCGTATTGCTTACCCACGAAATTAAGTCGCCACAAACCAGCAACATTTTGCTTACCCACGAACATTGTCCCCCACGAATTAAAGCAATTCCACAGTATGTAGTGCCCAGACTTCTATTAAATGCACTCCATCCTGAATTCTCTGCGCCTGCGCGGTTTCCATATAGGTGATGGTTGATTATGGTAGAAAAGAGGCATAAGAAATGCACACTAAAGCTAACAAAACTGCCAATGTCTGGAGTACACTGACAAGAAATGTCTTAAAACGAGCGTTCTCTGCATAACGGATATTTTAGAGTGTGTTATTGCCTGTCGTTTAAGTATTCACCAAATTTGCTTGACTTCCAGAGGTATCTAGAAGTTTGTGTTTGTTGGCGTTTTACAAATCTAAAGCTAACCATTAGCTTATCTCTCTCTCTCTCTCTCTCTCTCTCTCTCTCTCTCTCTCTCTCTGTACGCGTGTGTGTGGGCGCATGCGTGCATGCATGTAAGTGTGTGAATTAGTGAATATGTGCGTGCGTGCGAAATCAATAATTTAAAGAAATATGAGCTGTATTTTTAAGAATTCTATTTTCCTTTAAAATTGTGTTATTATGATTATTTTCCAAGCGTAACAGTTTATCAGATGAAATTTTTCTGTACAATGGAGTATAACGCTTTCAATAGGAAATCGATTTTGTACAGAACATCAATGCAATTATGCGTCAATCAGATCGAGCCTATCAAAGTTTAGTCGACCCAAATCGTTTATATACCTGCAGCCGTACCAAAAAGAATTCTAACATGTAAAAAAAAAAAAAAGGAAAATGAAAAAAAATCAAAAAGGTGGGGAGGAATCCAGGCCTCTCTCTCTCTCTCTCTCTCTCTCTCTCTCTCTCTCTCTCTCTCTCTCGTTTATTTAGTAACAGTCCCTGCATTGAATTACTTTTTTTTTTAAAAATGATAAGGAAACCTGAAAAACTATTAGACACAACAAAAACTCTATCGACATCAGGGAACCCTTACGTACACATCGAGATTGAATTTTGCTGTTAATGTCGTCGTAACTGAGCTTGTGCTAGGCCTCCAGTGAAGTTGAAAATGAACACGGAATTAAATGTGCACACTGAAATGCATTTTGCTAGCCTAGACAATTTTCTTTCTTGATTTCAAACAGAACACATATTTTCTAACTAGACACTTACGGTAAGAATTCAATACAAACTCTACTACTACTATATCATATACTAAATGATAAAGTATTTTAAAATCCTAATGTTTCATTATAAGATATATTTTCACTGGGGGGGGGGGGGGGGGGTAGTTGACCCACCCTTCAAAGTGTGAAGTATGTGTCATGTCTTACAAAATGTACCAGATGACATCACGTAACATAGGTCCACATTGTATTACATTTGCTGTATAAATAAATATAGCAACAACGCGAATCCTTTTATAAGTTCCTGTTTTTATTCCATCTACATGTATGCCTCACTATTCACAGACACAGTTAATTACACAATAATTAGGACACATCACTGTTCGTTATATTCACCTTCCATTGAAATCTCCTGTAGCAAACGGAAAGCTACACATCAAATGCCATGAAAATGTGCATCACATCAATACGTATACAGTGTATACATGCTATATACATACATATACTTATATATATATATATATATATATATATATATATATATATATATTGTTCCATATGAAACTTAGTACAAAGGTATCAAATTATATTCAGGCACTCCAATCACAGTTCTTTAAAATGATCTTCGGAACGTGTTTATAAATATTTGATAAATGAGAAAAATAAGTTTTGATACGGACTTTTTTATATGATTCCTTTAACTGATAAGTTAAACATACATTGTGTTAGATATTGATTAGTAATACAATTAAGAACACCAACTGCGATGTCATTGCTTCCATAAAAAAAAATTTAAAAAAAATACAATGATGGCAAAATAACTTAAGCGTTTGAACACTACAATCCGATTGGACAATATTAAAAAAAAGAATCCAAACCTGGTCTACGGTAACCTGAGTACATGTATAAGTAAGTAAGTACGTAATTTATTAGAGTGACGTGATACCGTGGGGATCGGGGTTAAAGTAGGTCCTCAGTACTCCTTGCTTGTCGTAGAAGGCGACTAAATGGGGCGGTCCTTCGGATGAGACCGCAAAAACCGAGGCCCCGTGTCACAGTAGGTGTGGTACGATAAAGATCCCTCCCTGCTCAAAGGCCATAAGCGCCGATCATAGGCCTAAATTTTAAAGCCCTTCACTGGCAGTGGTGACGCCTCCATATGAGTGAAACATTATCGAAATGGACGTTAAACAATATTCAATCAATCAATTATGTGTACGTACGTTAATTAACAACATTTCCATCTCTGTATATAAATGAAATAACACCCGGCCCAAGCGAACCTATACGTCACTTTGAATCAATATCTAACAATATGTACATGCTAGGGAGATATATGACATTATAACTTTTTTATTAATTTTTGCTGTCTGATATTAAAGGAATTGAATATAAAATTTGCTGTCTGTCGTGGATGATTGGTATAACGTTTACAAATAAAGAAGAGTCTAAAGTTAAACTGTGGTAATCATGCAGGTAACTCCATTTTTACTGAAGAAATCCTTTCTTGTCCTATTATATAACGATCAGTGTAGTAAAAAGTGTCTCTCCGTTTCTATTTCATTTGGTCACATAACATACATATCCTGTCCTCAATCGACCCACTTCTGTATCTACCGGTTTTAATTCTAAGTGGTAAAACACCACATCTAAGCATGGCCAGAGTTGATCGCACATTTTGGGGGAGATCCAGTTCCACGTATTTTTCCACAGTATACTGATCTTTTAAGAGCGTGTAGGTTCGGAGTTCTGGAGTATTTTTGATATTTTGATAATTTTGAAGCCATTGAATTTGGACATGCTGGCCAATCTGATTAAAATCAGATCCTCGAGTCGCTCCTCTTTGTTTTCTTGTCGCTACACGAGGTAGCGACAAGAAGAAAAAAAACAAAGAGGAGCGGATCGAGGATCTGATAGCGACAAGAAGAAAAAAAGAGGAGCGGATCGAGGATCTGATTTTAATCAGATTGATATGCTGGCGTAATTTTGCGTCGGCAATATCAAGATCACATGTTCTCAGAGTCGAGTAGTGTTATGCCATGTCTAGTGAATTCATGAGGTACTTAATATGGGAGGTCCAGTTTGACCGATTTGTCTGGGTCATATAAAACGCGCCGAACCCGCACCATACTTTGGCGGGAAAATTCACATCAGACAAAATCAAAGCTGCTTGCCATCATTTGTGTATATGTTTTTAGTAGAATTTTATCATACAATCTTATCAATCGCAATTTCAATTTAATCATAAAATTTAAAAGCTATTTACAAAATGTTCACGATGTTACACTAATGATAAGGTATGATGCAGTCTAACTTACACTGCATTTTCTGGTAGGTCTGTATGACATATTTTGTTTGATGTCAGATCTATGCTTTCGGCTACTTTCTATCCCTCCGACTTCAAAGTCTATCTTGCGCTGCGCACTAAACATTAGGCCTACATACATGTATGTAGCCTAAACATATCTCCTGTTGTCAAGATTCCTCGCAATCCCCACGTCATGTTTTCAAATCTTCGTTTCTTTCTCTCCTTTACTTCATCCTCTCATCAAAATCCTTTCTTTCCTTTTTCTCTCTACTCTATTTCTTTCGTTCTCTCTTTCTTCTCTGTTTCTTTTTCTCTCTTTTCTCTTTTTATCTCCCCATTATTTCGTCTTCTTTCCTCTATTTCGTTCTCTCTCCTCTTTTTTCTCTTTTCTATATTTCTTTCTCTTTTCAAATTGTTTCTTTTTTTCTCTCCTCTATTTCTTTCTTTTTATCTCTCCTATATTTCTTTCCCTTTCCCGCTCCCTTTTATTTCTCTTTCTTTTCCCTCTTTCTTCTGTTTTATCTCTCTCCTCTTTTTTTATCCTCCATTTCTTTCTCTTTCTTCTCCCTCTCCTCCGTTTCTTGTTCTCTCTATTTCTCTCTCAGCTCTACATCTTTCTACCCTACGTTTATCTTTCTCTCTTTTTTATTTCTCTGTCCTCTGTTTCTTTTTCTCTCTCTTCTCTCTTTCTTTCATCTTTCCAACTATATCTCCAATTTCTTTCTCTTTTACTTCATTCTCTTCTCAGATTTTTTTTTCGTGACCCCCCCCCCCCTTCATTTCTTTCTCTCTTTATCCTCTACGAGTTCTTTCTCTATTCTATATTTATCGCACTTAAAATCACACGGCCTCTCACCTCTGCCGGTGGGGATTCGAATCCGGCTCGCACCGGTAAGTGAGAATGTTTCCCAGTTTACTTTCGGAAGGTCGGTGGAGATATATTGAGGTACATTGGAGGTACATTGTAACTGGGTTCTCTCTTCCACCAATAAAAACTGGGCGCCACCGGATAACTGGAAAATTGTTGAGTGTGGCGGGCGGAAAAGATCAATCAATCAATCAATCTTCTTTATTTCCTTTTAAACTCTTTGTTCTCTCTCTCTCTCTCTCTCTCTCTCTCTCTCTCTCTCTCTCTCTGGTTTATATCTTCTTGTATATATCCTTCTCTCCTCAATTTTTTTTCTTTCCCGTCTCTCCCCTTCATTGATTTCACTCTTGCTCTTTCTTTTTCTCATGTATGATTTCTTTCTTATCTTATGTTTATTTTTATGTCTTCTTTATTTCTTTTATATTTTTTTGTTTTCTCTCTCTTCTCTATTTCGCTCTCTCCCTCTCTCTTCTCCCTTTCTCCCTCTTGTATATATCTTTATCTCTCTCTCTCTCTCTCTAGTATATATCTCCATTGTATATATTTTTCTCTCCTCTATTTATCTCTCTCTTGTATCTCTCTCTCTCTCTCTTTCTTGTATATTTCTTCTCTCTCTTGTTTATTTATTTTCTCTCTTGTATATATCTTTCTCTCTCCCTTGTATAAATCTTTCTTTCTCATATATATATATATATATATATACATGTATATATATATATATATATATATATATATATATATATATATAAGCACAAAAACCCAACAACACCCTACTTTCTTAAAGTGTCGGATCTGAGAAGATACAAGGCCAGTAAAGAAATTTATAAAAGCACTGAAAAGGCCACGACACTGTTGGTTATTTAAAACTCAATTTTCGACGCAACCCGCGTCTTTATCAAGAGCCATAAATTACATAAACAAATAACACACAAAAACGACAAGTATCGATAAACTACATTGGTGAGAAGAGTGATACACTATTGTACTGAGTGATAAAAATGGTGGTGGTTACGTTGTAAAGCGTGTTTACTGACTATGGTTTAGAGAGTTTGTACCATGGTCGGGTCGGGATGAAAATAAAATTATTCTTGAAAAATTACAAAAATCAGAAAAATTTAGAGGGAAATCTTACAAAACAATGTGATTATGGAATAAAATGGTGGGAAGATAATGATATGGAGTGATTAAGTTCAAAACAATATTAGGTAGTCCGTACCATTGATGATTCGGATATGGTGAACAGCGAAAAATAATGATTGCCAGAAGAACACGATTAAACAACAAACAAAGTCAATCAAAGGACATGATCTAGCATTAAAATCAACAATCGAATAGGTGAATGGGAGAGAAGTCTAAGGAAAAAGATTCAATAATATTTTTATTTTTCAGGTAATATATTTTTCAAGGTCAGACAAATTGAAGCCGCATTCTAGAAATTCTGATATCCCAACATAAAGAGCTATGCGAATCCGAATTTATGTTGATTTAGAATAATGTTTTACCATAGTTTAGAGGTCTTAAGATGATATATTAATAAAATACTAGTCTTCAAGGTCAATACATTTTTTCCCTTATTATCATCCCCCCTTTTTTATTTTAAAATTTTAAAAATGAGAGAGAGAGAGAGAGAGAGAGAGAGAGAGAGAGAGAGAGAAAGAGCTATAAAATTTCATAATTGTAATGATTTCTTATGATGTTCTAACATAATTAGGAAGTATTGAAGGTCAAACAACAATCGCAATCCTGGGAATCCTCGCTATGGCTAAACAAGGAACTCAAGGTTAAATAAAGGAACTCAAGGTCAGAGCCTTGAAACCGGGGAAACGAATTGTATTTATATTAATCAAACAAAATAAGATATCTTATCGGGTGAATTTTGGCGATTAGGCTATGGAAACTGATTTTAACTAAGGATTTATCCTGGATTCATGCGCGTGAAATCATTCCAATTATTCATTCCACCTGGACGGAATGATTTCAAACGGTGCATCCAGGATTTTTCCGTGCTCTTTCTCTCTGCATCGGTCCATAATGGGTTATGATCAATAACAACCACTTGCATGTCTTGCCAAATGTGACCTTCTTTGTTGAAATGTTCCCCTACGGGTTCGGTCACGCGTTTGGTTTTGATGGTTGATCGGTGATTGTTGGTCCTAAGTCTGATGTTTGTAGTTTCCCCAACATATTGTTGTCCACATTGTTTACAATTGATGAGGTATATGCAGTTGTTGGTTTTACAGGAGAGTTGACCCAATATTTTATACGTTTTGCCTGTAGTGAAGCTTTGGAACGTTTCTGAATTATGGCTAAATTTGCAAAGCAAGCACTGCTTGTCAGAGCAAGTTGAAAAGCCTCCATTGGGTAGGGGGTTGTCTAATCTGGCCCTTACCACCAAATCCTTCGACAGGGTCAACAAATTAAGTCTCATTTATGCAAACGAGGTTACAAGCCGCTATCTGTCACTAATGCCATTGATGAGGTTAAAACAATCGACAGGTCTTCACTGTTGCAGTACAGGGAGAACACGAAATGCTGTAGAGTACCTCTAGTCACCACTTACCACCCTGCATTGAAGGACCTAAACAAAATCCTAAAGGATAACTTCCCGAAACTCATGGATAATCCTAGATTGGCAAGATAATTTGGTGAGCCACCAATGGTGTCCTTCAGACGACCCAGGAATATTAAGGATTTGGTGGTAAGGGCCAGATTAGACAACCCCCTACCCAATGGAGGCTTTTCAACTTGCTCTGACAAGCGGTGCTTGCTTTGCAAATTTAGCCATAATTCAGAAACGTTCCAAAGCTTCACTACAGGCAAAACGTATAAAATATTGGGTCAACTCTCCTGTAAAACCAACAACTGCATATACCTCATCAATTGTAAACAATGTGGACAACAATATGTTGGGGAAACTACAAACATCAGACGTAGGACCAACAACCACCGATCAACCATCAAAACCAAACGCGTGACCGAACCCGTAGGGGAACATTTCAACAAAGAAGGTCACATTTGGCAAGACATGCAAGTGGTTGTTATTGATCATAACCCATTATGGACCGATGCAGAGAGAAAGAGCACGGAAAAATCCTGGATGCACCGTTTGAAATCATTCCGTCCAGGTGGAATGAATAATTGGAATGATTTCACGCGCATGAATCCAGGATAAATCCTTAGTTAAAATCAGTTTCCATAGCCTAATCGCCAAAATTCACCCGATAAGATATCTTATTTTGTTTGATTAATATAAATACAATTCGTTTCCCCGGTTTCAAGGCTCTGACCTTGAGTTCCTTTATTTAACCTTGAGTTCCTTGTTTAGCCATAGCGAGGGTTCCCAGGATTGCGATTGTTGTTTGACCTTCAATACTTCCTAATTATGTTAGAACATCATAAGAAATCATTACAATTATGAAATGTTATAGCTCTTTCTCTCTCTCTCTCTCTCTCTCTCTCTCTCTCTCTCTCTCTCTCTCTCTCTCTCTCTCTCATTTTTAAAATTTTAAAATAAAAAAGGGGGGATGATAATAAGGGAAAAAATGTATTGACCTTGAAGACTAGTATTTTATTAATATATCATCTTAAGACCTCTAAACTATGGTAAAACATTATTCTAAATCAACATAAATTCGGATTCGCATAGCTCTTTATGTTGGGATATCAGAATTTCTAGAATGCGGCTTCAATTTGTCTGACCTTGAAAAATATATTACCTGAAAAATAAAAATATTATTGAATCTTTTTCCTAGACTTCTCTCCCATTCACCTATTCGATTGTTGATTTTAATGCTAGATCATGTCCTTTGATTGACTTTGTTTGTTGTTTAATCGTGTTCTTCTGGCAATCATTATTTTTCGCTGTTCACCATATCCGAATCATCAATGGTACGGACTACCTAATATTGTTTTGAACTTAATCACTCCATATCATTATCTTCCCACCATTTTATTCCATAATCACATTGTTTTGTAAGATTTCCCTCTAAATTTTTCTGATTTTTGTAATTTTTCAAGAATAATTTTATTTTCATCCCGACCCGACCATGGTACAAACTCTCTAAACCATAGTCAGTAAACACGCTTTACAACGTAACCACCACCATTTTTATCACTCAGTACAATAGTGTATCACTCTTCTCACCAATGTAGTTTATCGATACTTGTCGTTTTTGTGTGTTATTTGTTTATATAATTTATGTCTCTTGATAAAGACGCGCGTTGCGTCGAAAATTTGAGTTTTAAATAACCAACAGTGTCGTGGCCTTTTCAGTGCTTTTATATATATATATATATATATATATATATATATATATATATATATAAATATTGAAAATCAGAATGACACATTCCATAAAAAACAATCATTTATTGCTAGCGCTTTCTCCATGTCTACATGGTTCATCAGGCAGTTCAAATATGTATACAAAAATTGTTTAGTAACGTCTTTGTTATGACGTCACACACAATCCAAGGAATCACAATATCTTAAATACAGCTAAACGGTTTTTTTTCCAATTTTGGAACAATCCAACAATATGAAAAATGTGGTGAATTCATCTCAAATTATTAACAGCCGACGTCAGGCACCATGCCTAAAAAAACTACTAACTCGAGCCAATTTCTCCCTGAATAAGGTCAAATACGTCAAAAAATGTGGTGACCCACGCTGCGGGACGTGCGAATACATAGAAGAGGGTGATTCCATTACTTTTAAATCCGGGGAAATATTGAAAGTCAATGCCAACATGAACTGTAAATCCGAGAACCTTATTTACTGTGCCACTTGCCCAACTTGTGGAGAAAACTACATAGGACAAACGAACAAACTTAATGCGCGAGTAAGGGTGCACAAACAACAAGTAAAAGATCCTAGTGTGCGGAACACCCCATGTAGTGAACATTTTGCGGAATGCGGGGGTGGTAAATTTAAAGTGTTCTCGTTCTTTAAAATGTGGACTGAAAATGAAATAACTCGCAAAGCCAAAGAGGACTATTTTATTAAACTTTTCAATCCAAGCCTTAATAGAAAATAATTATTTGAATAATTGAATGACAATTTAGCATAATATTTTTACAAAATAGACAATTACCAAACGCTACCAGTTAACGTTATCATGACGTCATAAAGGACTCGTTTAATTGACGTCATAACAAAGACGTCACTAAACAATTTTTGTATACATATTTGAACTGCCTGATGAACCATGTAGACATGGAGAAAGCGCTAGCAGTAAATGATTGTTTTTTATGGAATGTGTCATTCTGATTTTCAATATTTATTTACAACTGTGCCGAATCAACCTTTAATATATATATATATATATATATATATATATATTATATATATATATATGTGTGTGTGTGTGTGTGTGTGTGTGTGTGTGTGTGTTTTCTCTCTCTCTCTCTCTTGTATATATATATATATCTCTCTCTCTTGTATATTATTATATCTTTCTTTCTCTCTCTCCCTCTCTCTTGTATATATCTTTATCTCGCTCTTCTCTATTTCTTTCTCTCTTGTGTATATCTTTCTCTACTCAAATTCTCTTTCCTCTCCCTCTTCTCTTTCTCTCACCTATGCATTTCTTTCTCTTTATCCTCTATTTCTCTCCTTTCTTTCTCATCTACATGTATCTATTTCTTTCTTTCTCTCTCCTGGTTTTTTTTTTTGTCTCTACTGCTTTCTCTCTCGCTTCTATTTTTCAATTTCTTTTTCCCTCACTCCTCAATTTCTTTCACTCTCTATTTCTTTTACTCTCTCTTTTTCTTTCTCTCTCTATCTTTCTCTCTCCCCTATATCTTTCTCCCTCATTTATTTTATCTCTCTTCTCTATGTCTTTCTCTGTCACTCCTCAATTTTTCTTTCCTTCCTATCTTTCCTTTATTTCCATTTGTCTCCTCCATTTTTTTCTCTTATTTCTTTCTTTCTTTCTCCTCTATTTCTTTCTCTCTCCTCTTTCTTTCTCCGTTTCTCTCTTTCCTTCTCTATTTCCTGTTTCTTTTGCTCACTCTATTTTCTTTCTTTCTCTCTCTTCTCAGTTTCTTTTTTCTCTACCCTTATTTCTGTCTTTCCTTTAATTCTTTGTCTCTCTATATCTTTTTCTCTTCTTTATTTCTTTCCTCTATCTCCCTCACTCTGTAATACATTTCTTTCTCTATATCGTTTCTATTTCCTTCTTTCTCTCCTCTTCCCTCTATTTCTTCCTTCCTTTCTATTTCTTTCTTTTCTCCAATTCTTTTATATTTCTTTCTCTCTCTCCTCCATTTCTTTCTCTCTCTCTCTCTCAACGTATTTCTTTCTTCTGTTTATTTTGCTTTCTTCTTTATTCCTCTTTTTCTCTCTCTCTCCTCCCAGTCTTTTCTCTCTCCCTCCTATACTTATCTTTATTTCATTTTCTTCTTCTCTCTCTCTCTCTCTCTCTCTCTCTCTCTCTCTCTCTCTCTCTCTCTCTCTCTCTCTCTCTCTCTCTCTCTCTCTTCCATTTTTTTTCTCTCTACTCTTCCTTTTTTCACTTCTCAATATCTTTCTCTCCTATAATTCTTTCTCTCTCCTTTATAATTTCATTTCTGTCTCCTCAGTTTTTTCTCTCCCTTTTCGCTGTCTTCAATTCCTTCCTCTCTCCATGTCCTTTCTCTCCCCCATTTTTGTTTCTCTCACTCTTTCTTTCCATCTCCCCTTTTTTATCCATATCCTCTATTTCTATGTCCTCTACTTCTTTCTTTCTCTCCTCTATTTCCTCCTCTCTCCTCGATTTCTTTCTCTCCTTCATTTTTTCCCTCTTTTCTTGATTCCTTCTATTTCTCTGTCCCTCTTCTTTTTCTGTCTCTCCTTTCTTTCGTTCCTTTCTCTCTCTTCTCCAATTCTTTCTGTAGGGATCCGGGTTAGAATAGATCATCCTTGTCATAAGAGTCGATTTAATGGGGCGGTCCTTCGGATGAGTCCTCAAAAACCGAGGTCCCGTGTCACAGTTTAGTAGGTGTTGCACGATAAAGATCCCTCCCTGCTCAATGGCTATAAACATTTTATCTCCTCATAAAACAGTTCGTTATCAATTTATATTTTTGTTTTAATCATAATACAAATTATATAATAATCAGGTTCTACAAATATTTTACATTTGAATTCCATGAATTTTCTTTTTCAATTTTAAAAACACAGTCATGCAATCTTATCATGTCACTATGCATCTACAAACAAACCCGGTATGACATTTTCAATTAAATTTTAAACAAATCAAATTCTTTGTTGAATCATTATAGAAACACTACAGAAGCCAGATGGTCAAACCTCTACATGAGTGAAAAATTATAAAATCAAATTAGAAAGGGGTGGTTGTTGTTATTAAAACACAGCTCAAATTCACCTACAGCTAATTAATGTGGTACTTCAGGATGAGTACTCACTTCGTCAAAGTGATTAAAATTTCACCAACATATGCCACTACGTGTCTGCACATACATTTTACTACACTGATGGGAGTGGTGTAAATTTTGTTCACATATTTTAAAGAGTAAAAAACACACACTAGGTATATTAATACCTTAAGTTACAGTTAGAAGAAAAAACATTCTGACTCTAAATACAAAACAAGAGGTACTGTGAGCAATGCTCACTAAAAATACCCCCCGCTTACCCCAATCTCCCAAAGGGTGTTGGTAATAGGTATAAACTACCTCTTTTCTGAGTGTAAAAAACAAATGGCATGACAAACCGAACCATATTGCTACTTCGATATCCAGTGCGTGTGACCTTTGACCTTTTGACCCCAAAATCGATAGGGAACATCTTCATCCCATGGGTAGTCCATATGTATGATATGGTGACTGTAGGTGGAAAGGATAACGCTTTAGAGTCCGGAAACCATATTGCTACTTCAATGTCCAGTGCGCTTGACCTTTGACCTTTTGACCCCAAAATCGATAGGGAACATCTTCATCCCCTGGGAAGTCCATATGTATGATATGGTGACTGTAGGTGGAAAGGATAACACTTTAAAGCCCGGACCCATATTGCTACTTCCATGTCCAGTGCACTTGAACTTTGTCCTTTTGACCCCAAAATCAATAGGGAACATCTTCATCCCATGGGTAGTCCATATGTATGATAGGGTGACTGTAGGTGGAAAGGATAACACTTTAGAGCCCGGAAACCATATTGCTACTTCGATGTCCAGTGCGCTTGACCTTTGACCTTTTGACCCCAAAATCGATAGGGAACATCTTCATCCCATGGGTAGTCCATATGTATGATATGGTGACGGTAGGTGAAAAGGATAATGCTTTAGTGCCCGGAAACTATTGCGTCTACAGACGGACGGACGGACAGACAGACGGACAACCCGATTCCAGTATACCCCCCCCCCCCCACAACTTGTTGCGGGGGGTATAACAAGTTATAATGAATACATTTCCTATGAAGTAAACATTGTTGTGCAAATATCATCAAGAGCACTGTGTGAACTCTGTCATTATCTGATGTCTGTATGTGATATCATGTGTTTATTTCATGTACTGAATCACTTTCACTTCTCCTGAATCATACAACCCTACCCACAACCTCCCCTCACTGTCCACACTCAGTCCTAGAGGATAATCTAGTCCACAATTGTCTACACATCTCAGGAACTGTCCGTTCTGATCCAGGATGTGTAGACAGGCATTCTCGTTATCTGCCACAATGATCTGACTCATGGAGTCTGTCACTATATGTGCAGGATTACATTAAATGACTTCTTCCTTCTGGTTGGTGTACCGTCGTATTGGAATCGGACTCTTCCTGACTTGTTCACCACGACCACGGTGTCAGCATTACCATCAGAGGCACAGATGTCTCCATTGTTGTTCTCCACCACACACAGTGCATATTCTCCTTTATAGATTGGTTCTCCATCTTCATCTCTATCTATTTCCTGCTTCACTGTGTGTCCCTGATAACGGCCAATTTTATTTTGGCTATCATCAGTAGTACACATACTGACCAGGATGTCCTCTGACTTAGTATATCATAGTTTGTCTAGATGCCAGCCCTGTGGTGTGGTTATCAGTGTCTCTGTTCTCCCGTGTCTGACAATGTTCACAGTTCTATTGGGGTCATCACTGTATACCAGTTCTCCCTGTCTGGTCACTGTGATGGCATTAGGGCAGTATTTAGATGTGGTGGTGACAGTGTCCCGTACAGACCCGTGTATGTCAACACGTCTTATGATTTTATCTTTACCACTAACCCAGGCTTCATCCACTCCCACACAGACAACATTAAATAGAGGATTAACTCCAGTAGGAATGGTTGTAATTGATTTGGCTTGCTCTGACAACTTTTGTAAAGATAAATAGGAGACTTCCTCTGTCAGACTGGACAGTGTTGTCTGTGTCAGGCTTGCCTTGTATTCTCATAATTCCAGGCTGAGTTATCTCCCTTGAACTGTGTTGGTTTTGAGTGATGGCAGTTTGACATCAATATCAGTAGGCATATTTCTGTGTAGTTAGTGACTGCAGACACATTGTTTGACTTAAGAATTTCTTTATTTTGTTCAACTGTTTGGATCATGTCTGGAATTTGATCTTTGATTTTTGATTGGTGAGAGTTTAGAGCAGCAAGGAGATTCTCTTTCATGGACTTCATCAAAGATCCAAGCTTATTGAAAATGGTGTCTACTTCTTGGTGCCATAATTTTCTGTGTGTTTCTTTTTCTTTGTCGAGTTCATCAAATTCAGACATTATAATGGATAGTTTGTTTTCTGTTTCTTCATTTTTCTTCTTGTACTGTGTAATAATGCTGGATTCTATTTCTTCGGTTTCTTTTCCAAGAGTCTTTTTCTTGTCGTTGAAAATTTCTGAAATATCCTTGACTTTGTGTCCATTATGGGGACCAAGTATGCATTTCAGGCAAACCGGAACATCACATTGCTGGCAATGGGCCTCACATCTCTGGTTGGAATGAAATTCACACTCGGGGAAAGCCACCTTTCTGTCTTTGAAATGAACGATGTCATGTGGTTGGTACTTGAGCTTGTCCACATGTTTATTAACACAGTCCACACACAAACTGACTTGCCAACTGTTACAGAACTGCTGGGTAGGCTTGACACAAAGGTCACAGGTGATGACCTCCTGTGCCTGGGATGTGGGTGTGGCCATAATATGTCTCACTGTAGTAAAAAAAATCAATGATTATATATATTCATTCAGGAAAATAAAGTAGTAAATTTATAGAATAAATGTGATTGAAAGACAAGATTTTACATAATGTAAAATTCAGGGATGGATCCAGAATTTGTTTTTAGGAGGGGTGGGAGGAGATTGTTCCAAAAAAGGAAATTGTAAATATTTAACAAGAGTCCCACAGGCCTTATCGGTCACCTGAATACTAGTGAAAAGGTAGCACTCTTTCCATGGGCTATGAAATCTAGAAAAACAAGATGTGTTTGTGAAACACAAATGCCCCCGATAATGGCCAATTCCTGTAGAAAGATCTTGTCAAAAGAAATGATCATGTACAATATGAAAACTCTAATATTTACCATTTAGAAGTTATGACCAATGTAAAAAAAATTAGGAGTAGGTCAAATATCAAGGTCAAAAGGTTCAATACCCACGGAAAGGTATTGTCACATGGAATACTCATGTGAAATATCAAAGCTCTATCACTTATTGTTCAAAAGTTATAAGCAAGGTTAAAGTTTTCAAAAAGTAGGTCAAACTCCAAGGTCAAGGTCACGGGGTAAAAAACGTTGGTACCCACGGAAAGGTCTTGTCACAAGGAATACTCATGTGAAATATCAAAGCTCTATCACTTACTGTTCAAAAGTTATTAGCAAGGTCAAAGTTTCAGACAGAATGACAGAATTACAGAATGACAGACAGGACAAAAACAATATGCCCCCCGATCTTCGATCTTGGGGGCATAAAATTCCTGTTCTGAATATCCAAGCTAAATTCTAATGTTTAGCAACAGTATAAAACAAGATGTGTCCTTAAAACTTCACTGTCCTCAAAAGTCCATACACTGATGAAAAACTTTAAATGCTAAGCGTATTAACATTAAAACATCAAAATATATGACTTAGACTCATCCTTAAGTCATAACCCTGGGTTCTGAAATTCACCATTTTTTGCACAGTATTAGCAAACTTACACATAAATACAATATACTAAGTTTGGCCCCACCCTAGGGTCAAAACCCTTACTCTGGGGAAAATCAATTTTACAATTTTGGTAAAAGACTACAGGTCTGCTCTATCCATTTAGTTTCAATTTAGTATCAAAAGCACTAAAGAAAATGTTATTTAAGTGTTTTACACAGAAACACTTTATAACAAGTTTGGCTCTGCCCTGCATGGGGTCAGAACCCCTACCCCCGGGATCATGCAATTTACAATTTTGGTAGAGGCCTAGCTTACTGCTCTACATCACTAATGCATTTAGTTTTTCTTACATGTGTGTGATTCTTGAGAAGAGTTTTGAAAATTTGTCAATTTTGGGGCAGTTTTTGCCCTGCTCCTAAGGCCCCAGGGGAAGAAGATTTTTGAAAATTAGTCAATTTCGGGCAGTTTTTGCCCGGCCCTTAGAACCCCTGGAGAGCTGGAGTCCTGAAATTTACCATTTATGTACCCCTTGTCCCAATGATGCTTCATACCAAATTTGAAAAGAATTGGACTAGTAGTTATTAAGAAGTTAAAATATGCAATTGTTAACGCACGACGGACGACGACGGACAAAACCAATTGCAATAGTAAACTCAGGTGACCTAAAAATTGAACAAAACAAGGGTGCAATTCTCTGTAACCCCCCCCCCCCCCTGAAACTTTATATCTGAGAAAATGGTGTGAAAATAATATACATTCTGTAAACTTGTTATTAGATGAGAATGGTGATATCGCGGATTATAATCTTATATATATATATATATATATATATATATATATATATATATATATATAAAGCACTAAAATGACAGACAACACGAACAACCAGATTGTCAAATTTTTGGGACGACCCGTCCCTTCTTCAGGACAAACGAAAAGATTTACATAATGTGGCCAATATCAACAGAGAATAATAACAAAAACTACATATAAATACATCTAGCACTATACAACTACACTAATCTACAAACGTATTTACAACGCAGACTACATGTTTTTTGGTTTTTAGGCTTGCCAATCAATGTTAAAAGCAGAGGAAATTAGGACATGCCCAAACGAAAAAGAAATCTAACAAAATACTTTCAAAATATATTTCACTACACTTGGTTTCATCAACGTAATATTTTGATTGTGTTTCATTTGACTTTAGCCTTATAAACAGCATTTTGAAAGTATTGTATTGAACTTCAATATCAAATACAAGACATGTCCATGCTAATTTAAAACAAGATGTGTTTGTGAAACCCAAATGCCCCCAATAATGGCCAATTCCGAAGATGGCCAAGGTCACAAGGGCAAATATCTTGGTACCAGTAGAAAGATCTTGTCAAAAGAAATGCTCATGTACAATATTAAAGCTCTAATATTTACCATTTAAAAATTATGACCAATGTAAAAAAATAAATAAAAGTAAGTCAAATGTCAATGTCAAAAGAATCAATACCAACGGAAAGGTATTGTAACAAGTGAAATATCAAAGCTATATCACTTACTGTTCAAAAGTTATTAGCAAGAATAAAGTTTCAGACAGAATGACAGACAGGACAAAAACAATATCCCCCCCCCCCCCCCCCCGATCTTCGATCTCTGGGACATAAAAAGAAAATGAGAACGGTATTTTTGTGGAATAAAGGTTATTGTTGGCGTTTAACTTTAAAATATAACTACATCCAATTTATTTGATCAAAATAAAGCTTCGTGAGCTTGTATGCCGAAAATCACGTTTCCAACCCTGATCAAGAAAACGCTTGCGATAAGACCGGGCAGATAAGCATACGCAAGAGTCTGGATGACCAAGACTTTAACAGACTTCCGCCAAATTTGAGCCCTCCATCGACAACACGAGCAGGAAAAAAGTGGCAAAGTGATGAAAACGAAGATCCCGAAGCTAATTCAGCCAGAAAATGGGTACGAAAATTTTATTATACTATTCATGTAACGGTTTAAATATATGTCCACGTCAAATGAATAATAATGATGAATTGAGAGGGTGAGCTCGCTCACCATGCATCAGACACCCTAACCTCGGCTGGAATTCGGCTCGGAAGGAAATAGTAATTGCCCATACCCACTGTATATCATTCATAAAGAAAAACAAACAGTAGAACTCTTCAGTATCACGAGATAATCTATTCCTTCATGGAAGTCCTCATTTGAATGGAAAATTATTGACCGTTTTTAATTTGGGATTCTCGTACCTACAGGCATTAATGATGGAGATCGGGTTAATTTAACGGTCAAATTAGTTATTTGAAGCAAACAGCAGTGTCACCTAAGTGAACGTTAATTGCTAGAACCAATCGGAGCTGAATGTAAATTTCCAGGTACATGTATGGACAATAAAGGACTGCTCCGAGATTCGGTGGCCCTTTTCCAAATTTCCAGTCGATCCGAATCTCACTCGAGATTATGGACACCCTTGAAGTTTTATTTTC